>NW_025728756.1:0-300000 GCF_021461385.2 Schistocerca piceifrons
CTAGTAATGTAACAAACAAGAAGATCATTAATGCACAAAAGAAAAAGCAATGGACCCAAGATGGAACCTTGAGGAACACCACATGTTACTTAATTCCCAATTAGTTGAAGACAGATTGCTTACTCCATAGGTATTTCACAAGGGCACCAACTGTACCTGTTCAGCAGGTAAGAGCTGAAGCATATTGCAGCACTGCCAGTGACATCATAATATTCTAATTGACTCAAAAGAATGCTGTGATTCACACAGTCAAAAGCTTTATACAGGTTACAAAAAATCCCAGTTAGCCTCTAATTTGTCATGCAATGAATTAAGTACAGTACAATTCTCACTGTGTGTGTAAATAGCCTTCTCTGTGTTGGAACCTTTAAGAAACCCAAACTGTGACTGGAAAAAAACATTATTTGCAGCCAAACGCTTCAGACAATGCTTGAATACACCTTTTCAGATATTTTTGAAAAAGCTGCAAAAGTGAAATTGGTCAATAGTTTGATGGCATCTCTCTATCTCCCTTCTTGTCAAGAGGCTTACCTTCAGCATATTTTAGGCATTCGCAAATGTTCCACTAATAAAGAGATTTATTACACAAATAACTTCGATACAATGCAACTTGCATGATCACTCTTTGATTAACTTTGCTGATATGTTATCATAACCACAAGAATACTTTTGATTTTAAGGATTTCACAAAGGGTGCTACTTCTTTGGAAAAAGTGAGAGTCATTTCCATATTAATGAAGTAATTTGTAGAGACTGGTCTCAGACATTCCATTGCATTGCTTACTGAGCTCTGATAACACCCAACTAGTCAGTAACAGAAACAAAGTACTTGTTTAAGATGTTTGAAACACTGCATACCCTTGTTACCAATGTCTCATTTGTTCCTTCCTGGTCCCATCTGTCTCTGTCTTCAGTATATCCCATATAGTTTTTATTCTGTTGCCTGATGTAATTATCTTTTTCTCACAATAAAGCTGATTAGATTTTCTGGATTATTTGCTTCAATATTTTGAGGTATTCTTTGTGATGTATAACAATGTTAACATCAGAGCTGTTCCTAAATAGTGGATAGTTTCCTTTTTTCCACATATCTTTATTCCTTGTGTAATCCATGGTTTACTTTTAGACTTCTGTTTGAGTTGAGTAACTTTAGGGGAAAAACAATTTCCAAATTAGAAAGTAACTTTATAAATGAATGGTTGTATTTTCCATTTGAGTCAGAAGTATTGTAAACATCTATCCAGTTCATGTTTATGAGTAATAATCTAAAATTCTCAATTTTTAGTAATTTAGTACCCTCCCATGCTCAGATTTTATATCCTGACAAGTTTCAACATTTAACATAAGATGCTACATGTCAGATGATATGTGATTTGACTCTTTTCCCCTAGATTTGTCTACAAAAATATTATCAACAGCAGTCTCAATAGTTACTGATGGCAATATTGATCACTGACAGAGCTTTTTCAATAACTCTCCTTTAAAAATCACCAGCAACCACTACTTCCTTGTTTTTTTCCTGTAAGTTGGGATAGCATAGCTTCCAGATTTTTTTATGAAGAGGCTAAAGTTTCCTGAAGTTGTGTGTGTCTATTTACAATTATAAAGACTTATCATGAAATTGTGGTTTCTTTGCCCAAGTTCCTAAGTGCTGCTCTAGGCAAATTTGTTAATATAGTGTTCTTAAAATTAAAACAGTTTCTGGCAAATTTGGCAACTCCTCTTTCTCCATATTTTCTCTATAGATGTAAGAGGCTAACTTAAATGCTGTAACAGTCGACATATCTATACCAGTGGTCACATGATGTTTGCAGAAGAGATTATATTAATTGGTTTTGCACAAATCTAATTCTTCAACACAAATAAGCAACTCATTAAGCTTATCCCTAAGTCCTCAGATATTATGATGCAATAAGAATAACTAATTTTGTGCACTGGCTCGATTAAAACAGGAAGCCCCTAATTTTTCTGTCAGTTTCTGAAAATCTCCAGTTTCAATTAGAGGCTGTTTGCATGAAATGTGTATATTAAAATTTGCTTTCTGGTTGCCTGTTTTCCAACACCAGTATGTCACATTGCTGAAGCTATCTTTACCAGGTCACCCTCAATTGAATAATTAGGGTCCCCTATCTATGCTGCTGCCCACTTGCCACAATTACCACAGTGTCTTCCTTTGTGAATGGTCCTTGTATGTGAAATTCTTGAAGGTGATAGATGTTTTAGGTTGTATACCTGTAATACCTTACAAATATTTTTGTGTCTTGAGCCCATGGCGTGTGCAATACCCTGCATATTGCTTACACCCTCCCTTCGAAAATTAACTGAATACAAGTGTGTGTATTTTTCTAAAATTTGTATTAAGACAGATGAATTGTATTAATTCATTAAATGCTAAAATTGGAACTGCTTGACCAAGGTCCACAAAAAAGTCATTGAGTCACAATCTTTCTAAAAAGCCAATTTATCAAGGGTGAATGTATTATGAAACATGGAAAAACCAAAAATGTGATAGTGATCTCTTCGCCTTTAATTTTTTATTAACTGCATTTTATTTTGTAGTATCCTCTAGCCTCTCATCTGTCAGGGTCTCTAAATTTTAGGACAGAAATGACTTATCTATTCCATAGTTTTTTTGTAGGGTCTTCTTAATATGACTCCTGCCCCACCGCTCTCCCACTATTTTAATGGACCAACTTTTGAGGAAGAAAATATGCTCTTCTGTAGTCCTGTTCCGGTCATTAACATCTGATTGCTTTTTAAACAACTGAATTACCTCTGTTGAACAATGTGGACCTTCATTTGCAGCATGCATATTTTGAGTGGGACATTTTCTAAGATATATTAGCGATTCCTTACTTTCAGTTTTCCCCCTCACTACAGAAATAAACAAAATCTGAATTTTACTGCACACAACTGATTGCTACATTTCCTTCATGAAATATATCTATTAACTCTGTATACCTTATCTTCTCCCACTTTTTTGTAGCTAAATGGTAAACCCAAAGGTCTCTGTAATGATAGAATTGAGACTGTGAAGGGCTGGGCATATTCCCCACCAAAAATCCACAGCTGCCCTTTCCCAGCTGCTACAGCAAACAGCCTGGTGACCACTGCGTGGTGGAGGAGCTCCTGGCGACTTAACTAACACCCACTCGTTGCGTGGGATGTTGTAAAAGAAGAGATCATTGTACATCTCCGTCTGGAAAATTAAAAATTGCGGACATCAGAAAGATTACAATAAAGATAAATATTCATATAATAAGTAAGACACAGCAATCACATTACAGCCTTATGTACTGAAATCTAATCAAACAAACTGTCATAATGACAATGCACTTAAGATGATAGCGTCAGCTTCAGTAATAAAACTGAACCAGAAATGCAGCAAAGAGCGAATGAGTTAGAAAATATAAAATGAACAAAGAATGTTTCAAAATACGGGCTTTCCTCAGATTAAGGTTTCTGACAGTTTATTTACACTATATATTAGGTGCAGAATCGCTCTTTCAGCCCATAATATACAAAATGGCGTGCTGTTTCTGCATTTTGTGATGCTTTTGTCAGTAACTTATAATTTTCCTATAATATCTATTGTATGCAATATTTTAACAAGGGAAAGAAAACACTAGCAGGCACAGAACTATCAGGTAGCATGTTTAATCTGGAATGTGCTAGACAAGCTATAGATCTATCACTTAACTGAACAAAGTGATGTGATAGAGAAGAAATGTGTAAAATCGTGCACCCAGTTAATGGTAATTGTTGAACATCAAAAATAAATTACAAGAAAATAATGTATGATGATTTGCTCATTAACTAAGCAAGTTAGCACGAAAACCAGTGCTAGCTTAAAACAAATAATTTCTTGTATATAAGACACTGCTTAGGGTAGTGGATATGAATGATATTACATATGTTGGACCTTATATACATGGCCTGACAAATACAGGGTGTTTCAAAAATGGCCGGTATATTTTGAAAACGGCAATAAAAACTAAATGAGCAGCGATAGAAATACACCGTTTGTTGCAATATGCGTGGGACAACAGTACATTTTCAGGCGGACAAACTTTCGAAATTACAATAGTTACAATTTTCAACAACAGATGGCGCTGCAAGTGATGTGAAAGATATAGAAGACAACGCAGTCTGTGGGTGCGTCATTCTGTACGTCGTCTTTCTGCCTGTAAGCGTGTGCTGTTTACAACGTGCAAGTGTGCTGTAGACAACATGGTTTATTCCTTAGAACAGAGGATTTTTCTGGTGTTGAAATTCCCACCGCCTAGAACACAGTGTTGTTTGCAACAAGACGAAGTTTTCAATGGAGGTTTAATGTAACCAAAGGACCCGAAAAGCGATACAATAAAGGATCTGTTTGAAAAATTTGAACGGACTGGGAACGTGACGGATGAACGTGCTGGAAAGGTAGGGCGACCGCGTACAGCAACCACAGAGGGCAACGCGCAACTAGTGCAGCAGGTGATCCAACAGCGGCCTCGGGTTTCCCGTTCGCCGTGTTGCAGCTGCGGTCCAAATGACGCCAACGTCCACGTATCGTCTCATGCGCCAGAGTTTACACCTCTATCCATACAAAATTCAAACGCGGCAACCCCTCAGCGCCGCTACCATTGCTGCACGAGAGACATTCGCTAACGATATAGTGCACAGGATTGATGACGGCGATATGCATGTGGGCAGCATTTGGTTTACTGACGAAGCTTATTTTTACCTGGACGGCTTCGTCAATAAACAGAACTGGCGCATATGGGGAACCGAAAAGGCCCCATGTTGCAGTCCCATCGTCCCCTGCATCCTCAAAAAGTACTGGTCTGGGCCGCCATTTCTTCCAAAGGAATCATTGGCCCATTTTTCAGATCCAAAACGATTACTGCATCACGCTATCTGGACCATTCTTCGTGAATTTGTGGCGGTACAAACTGCCTTAGACGACACTGCGAACACCTCGTGGTTTATGCAAGATGGTGCCCGGCCCACATCGCACGGCCGACGTCTTTAATTTCCTGAATGAATATTTCGTTGATCGTGTGATTGCTTTGGGCTATCCGGAACATACAGAGGCGGCGTGGATTGGCCTCCCTATTCGCCAGACATGAACCCCTGTGACTTCTTTCTGTGGGGACACTTGAAAGACCAGGTGTACTGCCAGAATCCAGAAACAATTGAACAGCTGAAGCAGTACATCTCATCTGCATGTGAAGCCATTCCGCCAGACACGTTGTCAAAGGTTTCGGGTAATTTCATTCAGAGACTACGCCATATTATTGCTACGCATGGTGGATATGTGGAAAATATCGTACTATAGAGTTTCCCAGACCGCAGCGCCATCTGTTGTTGAAAATTGTAACTACTGTAATTTCGAAAGTTTGTCTGCCCGAAAATGTACTGTTGTCCCAAGCATATTGCAACAAACGGTGTATTTCTATCGCTGCTCGTTTAGTTTTTATTGCCATTTCAAATATACCGGTCATTTTTGAAACACCCTGTAAAAGTGAAGCACCTAGAAGAAGAGGAGGAAATGAAATGAAACTTCATGGGTTGAAAGGACAC
Source organism: Schistocerca piceifrons (assembly GCF_021461385.2). Classification (NCBI taxonomy): domain Eukaryota; kingdom Metazoa; phylum Arthropoda; class Insecta; order Orthoptera; family Acrididae; genus Schistocerca; species Schistocerca piceifrons. The sequence continues at coordinate 5,569 of NW_025728756.1, forward strand.
ATGACGTTATTGCAGTGATTGCAAAATCAAGTCAAATTTATATAGAACATGGCAGTATGGGCTCACTTATCAATACAACGTTGCACCTCCTCTAGCTTGGAAGCACGCACTGTTTTGGCTGGGAAGGGTGTTATAAAGCTATTGTATCCTCTCCTGAGGCAAGCTGACCCACAACAGTTGTAATTTGTCCTAGATATCCTGGATACTGGCACTGGAATGGAGTTGATTCCTGAGTTGGTCCCACATATGTTCTACTGGGGGCAGTTCTGGGAATCTTGCTGGCTGTGGCAGTACCTTAACATTATGCACACAGTTCTTAGAAAAACATTGTGTGTGTGGACAAGCAATGTCTTGTTAAAAATGGCACTTAGTACTGTCACATGAGGGGTAATGTATGAGGACACAGGATGTCAATGACATACTGTTGTGTTGTGCGAGTTCCCTCAATCTTTACCAGGCATGACCTGAAATCATATCGGATGGCTCCCTGTCCCGCACACCATGATATCAGTAGTTACACAACTGTGCCTCTGCAGACCATTGGAAGAATAGGATATCTCCCGAGACCACTGCTGTACCTGCTGATGATGGTCATTTAGTAGTGCAGAACCACGATCCAATGCTGGACACTATTTGAGGCCATTCATCAGCATTTCATTCTTCATAGTCACTGCATCACTCCAAAAGCAGCTGCATGGGATGGCAATTCTCTAGTCTGCCAGCTGCTAGTCTCCAACCAATGGTGCACAATATTAAGAAAGCTGCAGGGAGTCTATTACTTTGGCAGACACAGATGTGAAAGGGTTGCAATGAACAATGGACGACTGTCAAAACCGAATGCTCCACAAATCTGAATATTGCCAAAGTCAAGCAGTCAGCCAAAAGGAGTCCACTTTCATATTCTATTAGGTGCTGACCATGCTGTCTTACATGAGATTGTGGTATCTCCACGTACTAGATGTTCTATTTATCTGACGACCATCTGAGTGGCGCACATAGATGTCGTGCATCGAACATTCCATTGCCCAGTGATCAGATGCTGTGTCACCTGTCTACTGGTGCAGTACGACATGACAACATTTAAAATATAAGCAAATAAATTTTGTATTCACCCATGTCAAGCAAGATGCTGGAACACTCTGCCATTATTTTCCACACATCTATGACAACTACTCAAGAAATTATTAATCACATAATGTAATTCTCTCCGAGATATTGTATTAATTGATTCCTTGAGTTCCTCTATCGTGTGAGGATTTGTTGTGTACACTTTGTCCTTCAGTGCACCCCAGAAATGAAACTAAGCAATAAGGCACAACTGTATCAAGTGCCTTCTGGAAGACAACGTATATGGCATCAACATAGGAACCATTATCTATGGCCCTCTGGATTTCATGGACAAGAGACTTTTTTCTTCAAAAAGGTCATAATATGAACGCATAAAACATTTTCTATCAATCTACAACAGACTGAAGCAAGTAATATGGGACTGTTAGATAATACGAGCATTCAGGTACAGAGAGACAGTCTGAATGGTAAATAACAATTGGCAATTATGGTTTGTAATCAGCAAGCAAGCTGATCATTCTGAACTCTGGCTCTGAGATTTAGAAGCACTCTGACCTCCATGGAGAATGCTTCCAGTATATCTCTGTCAGGGTGCAGATTGGTTGTAAACTCTTCATATACTGTCAAGGCAGTGTACCACTGGTAGCATTGTAGGAGGTCAAACTATTACATACATATTTTCTGGGATGTTGGTATTCCATCTGGGCTGAAAGAATACCAGGAATAGTGGATTGAGGGAGATCAGCAATGGGTCAAGCCCATCGGGCAGGAACAGTAACTTCTGTGACCGCACTTTGCAATAAATACTCATTAGGAGAGTATTGATGGGTGATCAGTTTTAATTGTTAAAAACCATTCAAAAGCCAAGATCGTACAAAATATTTTTTTTATTCAAGACAACCACTTTCAACAGTCTGAACTGTAGTCTTCAGGTCTTAAACATTTTTTTGTAGTTAATATGTTCATTTTATGCTGAACCTCATGCACAAGGTGTCAAACGCTAAGCTTTATCCAGTTAACATCTTGTGAATGAGGTTCAGTGTAAAATGAACATGTTTTCCTACAAAAAGACCTGAAGATGACAGCTAAGACTTATGAAACCAGTTGTTGGGGGAGGGGGGGGGGGATGCTTTGTGCAATCTTGGCTTTTGAATGGTTTTTAAAACAATTCATGGCTTTTGCACAAAAATACTGCACCTGCTCAAACTTTGTTGCTTTTTTGTGAATTGTTGATCAGAAACAATACTGTAATGATGAGTCAGCCTCTATACTCATCAGACATGGCCCAATGTGACTTTTTTCTGTCCTCAAAAACAAAGGATTACCTTGCTTTAAGCATAGATGAGATTAAAGATGCATCAGTGAGAGAGCTAAAAGCTATCCCAAAAATCAAGCTCTAAAATGGTTTTGAGAGTTGGAAAAAGTGCTGGAGTAAGTGTACAACATCTAACACGAATTGTTTTGAAAGGGATAACTTTGATGTGGATGAATAAAAAAATTTCCCTCAAAAAAAGAATTCTGTTATGTTCTCAAAGCACTCCATAAGTTTTATTACAGAGGTACAGATGGTGGGATAAATTAAGATGATGACTATGCTGTAAACAAGAAAATTAAAAACAATATTACAAACAGTGAAGGAATCTTAGATAGAATAGCAACACTTGTCTCAAAAATAAACAAAAGATGCTCCATGTAAATTATCCAAGTCTGTGCACCAATGTGCTCACACAAACCTTTATGGTGAGTTACAGAAACTAGTACATGAAAGCAACTCCCAACACGATGATAATGCGATATTTTAAAGCAAAAGTAGGACAAAAACTGTACATAAAACTGACTAACTTTTAAGTAACAATACAGAAACTGTTCAGGATAAGCTGATTTTATACCAATTGGAAACTGCAAGTGATCAGAAACTCTGAGGTAACACACAGATACAAAGATGAAAAGAAACAGACTCATCAGTCAGGAAGCTGGAAGTGTAGATTATGAGAAAGTATTTAAGTTTTGGGAGGCAATAACAATAATCCCATTTATCATCCACTGCTGGATACAGGCCTCTTCGAGAATTTTCCATACATTACAGTTTTCAACTTTCCACAACCAAGTATGTCCTATAATTTCCTTAAGGCCATCCTCTAACTCTCTCTCTCTCTCTCTCTCTCTCTCTCTCTCTCTCTCTCTCTCTCTCTCTCTCTCTCTCTTTCCAATTTTTGTACATTAAGTTTAATTAAACAAGTTCAGCACATTAAAAAAATGCATGTTATACATAGAAAAAAGGGTGCTTTTTTTTTTAACTGAGGCACTTACACAAACACCAAAAGAGTTGTAAGCAATAAGAAGACAAAGTAAACTAAAATGGACGAAGGGCAAAGTTAAAGAAAAGGCAAGAATTGGAAAGAATAATAGGAATATTGTACAATAGACTGAATTAAATGAAATTATTTGGAAACTTCTTGGAGAGGATAAGAGTGAAGGATATCATAAAAATATCTATGGAATGCCAGCAGAGGAATAGGTCTACGTCATCGAAAGTGGAACATTTCTGCAATTTTTATAGGGTATTCTAACTGCCTCGCTCATTGATTTATAACAAGCTTTTATAATACTGTAAAAACGATAGAGAATTCCAAATAATGCATTGCCATAATCCACAACATAAGAATGCCAAATGACGCCTGCCATCTCTCTGAAACAAAATGCCTAGTTTCGTACATGTACTTGGAATAGTTTGCATGCTGAAATCTTACTTTTTGTCCATTAAAATATTCTCCGCCAAATAAAATTAGCTCATCCTTTTCAGTATGGGGAACAAAAGAAAAGTTCACTCTTCTGCTTGGTGGGCCGACACGCAGTTCCACAGTTTGCATTTTCTTCTGCTCTTCTTTTTCGATTTGGGCAACAATTTTTTCAATATCATCCTAGCAAGAAGATATATGAAAAGTTATTTCAGGAAACAGAAGCGTTTTTATGGCGCATAACTGAAAATGAGCTTTTAGCGGCATTACTTCACCAATTGCAGCGAGTTCTTTCTTCTGTTTCTGAGACAGCTTCTTCTCTGTCTTCGCAGCGGTTTTCTCAGCTCCCTTCCCCTTTTTCTTATTTTTATCTTTCTTGCCCATGACACACGGTTATTACTGTTACTCTTCCTCAAACAATTTACGCTACAACACTACGATTGCACACCATGTGGGCAGCAAAACATAAACAAACATAACACTCTCGTGTCGCTATTCGATTGTTTCATGTCTGCAACTGGTCTGCTAAAGCTAAAGCTAAACACACAGTCTAACAAGCGGATCGGACGGAGCGACGGTGTTCTTTGAGTGACCGACTTTCGTATATATCTACATCTATACTCTGCAAACAACAGTGAGATGCATGGCAGAGGGTACGTCCCACTGAATTGGTTAATAGGATTTCTTCCCGTTCCATTCACGTATGAAGCGCGGGAAAAATGATTGTTTGAATTCCTCTGCGCGTGCAGTAATTAATGTAATTTCATCGCCACGATCCGTATGTGAGCGATACGTATGGGACTGTAGTACACACATCAAAATTTTTTTTGCATAACCTCGGTTCCGAGAGTTCCAGGAACCTATACGGAAAACTGGAATAGAGATCAACATAAACATTATTTCCGACCTTTTTATTGCTCATGAAAACCACACATTGCATGTTGAACCACCATACAGCGAGACCTTCACAGGTGGTGGTCCGGATTGCTGTACACACCGGTACGTCTAATACCCAGTAGCACGTCCTCTTGCATTGATGCATGCCTGTATTCGTCATGGCATACTATCCAAGACACTGTTGGTCCAGATTGTCCCACTCCTCAACGGCGATTTGGCGTAAATACCTCAGCCCTTTTCACTCTATCCCAGGCATGTGCGATAGGGTTCATGTCTGGGGAACATGCTAGCCACTCTAGTCGAGCAATGTCGTTATCCTGAAGGAAGTCATTTACAAGATGTGCACGATGGGGGCGCGAACTGTCGTCCATGAAGACGAATGCCTCGCCAGTATGCTGCCGATATGGTTGTACTATCAGTCGGAGGATGGCATTCACGTACAGCCATAATGACGGCGCCGATATGGTTGCACTATCAGTCGGAGGATGCCATTCACGTACAGCCATAATGACGGCTTCCATGACCACCAGCGGCGTACATCGGCCCCACATAACGCCACTCCAAAACAACAGGGAACCTCCACCTTGCTGCACTCGCTGCACAGTGTGTCTAAGGCCTCCAAACACGTCTCCGACTATTGTCTGGTTGAAGGTATATGCAACACTCACCGGTGAAGAGAACGTGATGCCAACCCTGAGTGGTCCATTCGGCATGTTATTGGGCCCATCTGTACTGCGCTGCATGGTGTCGAGGTTGCAAAGATGGGCCACGCCGTGGGCGTCGGGGGTGAAGTTGAGCATCATGCAGCCTATTGTGCAGCCTGTTGTCCACCACGACTTCCTGTGGTTGCACGAAAAGCATCATTCGACATGGTGGCGTTGCTGCCAGGGTTCCTCCGAACCATAAGCTGTAGGTAGCGGACATCCACTGCAATAGTAGCCCTTGGGCGGCCTGAGAGAGGCATGTTACCAACAGTTCCTGTCTCTCTCTATCTCCTCCATGTCCAAACACTTCCCTTGTTGAGAGCCCTTCCTGACACAAAGTAACAATGCGGACGCTATCGGACCGCGGTATTGACGGTCTTGGCATGCTTCAACTATAGACAACATGAGCTTTTTGCCTCCTTCCTGGCGGAATGACTGGAACTGATCGGCTGTCGGAACCCCTTCGTCTAATAGGCGCTGCTCATGCATGGTTGTTTACATCTTTGGGCGGGTATGGTGACATCTCTGAAAGGTCAAAGGGACTGTGTCTTTCATACAATATGAACAGTCAACGTCTATCTTCAGGAATTCTGGGAATTGGGGTGATGCAAAACTTTTTTTGGTGTGTGTATATTCCTAGAGTTATCATTTAAGGCCAGTTCTTGAAACTTTGTTAATAGACAGTTTATTCCTGTCTTCCAGTTCAGTTCCTTCAGTATCTCGGTGACACTCTGCCACAGATCAAACAAAACTGTGATAATTTGCTCTACCCTATTCTTTATACGTTTAATATCCCGTGTTAGCCCAATTTGGTCCAGGCCTATACACTTAAACAATATTCTAAAACTGGTCACACGAGTGATTTGTAAGCAATCTCCTTTGTAGACTGACTGCACTTTCCCAGCATTCTGCCAATAAACCGAAGTCTACCACCTGCCTTACTGGGCCTATGTGATGATTCCATTTCATATTCCTGCATAGTGTTACACCCAGGTATGAGTTGGTCGATTCCAACAGTGATTCACTGATAGTCATAGGTTACTACGTTTTTTCGTTTTGTGAAGTGCAGTTTTACGTTTCTGAACATTTAAAAGCAAGCTGCTAGTCTTTGCACCACTTTGAAATCTAAAAAACGCCTATGTGCACCCTACACTCAGCCAGCTATCTGAGTAGCAGCTTCTGATATGTAGTGCACATCTGACCCATTTAGGGGGACCCTACAGTTCTCAACCCTGGGATGCAAGTCGTGGAAGTGGCAGCAAGCTTGTCACAGAACCTTCACAGGCTCCTGTCCAGTCCTTCTGCTCGACTCAGAAGCAATGGCCCGCGATCAGTTCTGGGAACAATGCTACAAATTGTGAGCTTTGTTGAAACTCCACGAGCAAGGCTGATCTTCTCAACCTTCTCTGCCAATCGATGGAATGACACAAGTATGACTGCAGAGCCCATACGACATGCGTCATTTGTTCCAACGTGCTCCACAATTCACAGCTGGTTGCACACGTTTCTCCTGTGGCTACTGGAATAGCCTCTTCAACTAGTTGAATGAGACCCCCAGGAATACACACTGAGTGCATTTGGTGTCCTTTCTGTCCCTAAGGTGTACCATCATTTGGTGTATGTTTGAGCTGCCAACAATTAACCCTTCTGTTACGTGCTGCAGATGGTAATTCTCTCTAGTTGGTCGTATCCAAACAATAAGTTGATAATATATGGTTGCCAACGAGAATCGCTCATAAATTGATAGTCTTGGTTGTCACAAATATTTGGCTGTTTTCTGAACTACGTGCGTTTCCATTTCATAAGGCACATACTGTATAGTTTTTTCCATATGTATATAGGGTATTACGCTGACGAGTACAACCTGAAAACTACTAATTTCTGAGACTGTGGGTAGATTGGACCTAATAGTGCAGCTAAAGTATATGTGGGTGCTATGAGCACCAACGGAATTTATAATCTCTTGTCACGAATATCTACCTGTTTTTTCGGAATGTGTTGCTATTTACAAGGTGGTGTTAAGGTGAGAACCGAGAGCTAAGCTCATCAAAGATGTGCAGTTATTTTTATCGAAACATTTCGCTATTTTTCTGTGATAGGTTTATCACTATTTCCAAGGCGGTGGTTAGGGTAGAACCTAACAGCACAGCTTAAACTGGCATGAGTAAAACCGAATACTTGCTCAATCATTAAGCATAGGAAATTACGAATGAGTGATGTGATTGGCTAACCACACTCCACTCCTTATTCATCGTGTTCGCCAGTGCAGTAATGTAATAGAAGTGGAGCCGTTCTACGCCCACCCACTAATACGGTCCCATCTAGGAGGTAGTAGAAGTAAGCTGTTTAACAGTAGCGGTTTGTATGGGCAGAGGGGAAAAAAGTGCCATGGCAAGACCCATGGGGAAAAAACCTCTGTGGCAGTCTGAACGGGCAGGAGGCCTGCTGGCGGATTTGTGCCAACAACAATTGTTATGTGTGGACGTTGGAAAGGTTAGTAGTGGGACATTACCCGTTGTAGCTATTGTCCGGTGAAGTTTTCTGGGCCACCTGCAGCGTCAGAATACCTGTGACATTCCAAGTTATCATCTGAGTGGTCTATTGGTCGTAAATCGGCCGCTCGTCGTGTTGGGTCGTGTGGGGTTTGTTCGTGTTCCGTGTGTTTGGCTTCGCTGTCTGTGCCATTTGGTAGGCTGTATGCATAGCTGGGGTTCGCCGAAATTGCTGTGTTTGTGTGCATAATTTAACCTGTCATAGGTGGGTAGTATCCCCAAGAAAAACTGTTTCTGGGCGGTTGTGCTTCCACCTATAGTTGTGATCTTAGTTCCACAGATTTAGGATGAAGGGATTGTTCGAGTGTCTCGAGTTTTTGTACAGTCTTGTAGCGAGTTTTTTGGATATTTCCTTGAGATTTTCGAGTCGGAATTAGTTATGTAAGTCCATGGTGCACGTGTATGTTGGGGCATCGCTTATAATTCATAGCACCTTGTTCTCTATCATCAGCAGGCAGCACAGACGTGTTGGTGCTCCAGACTGAAACTGCATACTTGTCTGACAAGTGTCATGTACATCGACCTCGACGCCCTCTTATTCACTGTGCCTTGCCTGTTAAACATCTGTTTGAACCTCATGTATGCGTTACTCACTACGTGTTGTATGTTTTCCCCACATGTGAGTTTCTGGTCCAGCCAGACACCGAGGGATTTGACTTTCACATGGAAACGTATCGGGAATGTCTGTAGTGTGATTTGTCTACAGTTTGATGTTTGTGCAGTTGTTTTAGTCTACATGTGAACAGAACTGCCTCACACTTGGTGTGTTAACCTTGATATGTCATTTCTCCAACCAAAGCTCGACAGTATTGAGTGCTGTCTATAGTCATGAATTTATGTTTGATGGTTTACACTCTTGCACTAAGATGGCTGTGTCACATGTGACCATCGTGACCATTGTGTTGTGTGTTGCTGGAATACTGGAAATGTAGAAATTAAAGAAGAGGGGTATCCTGCCCTGGGATACCCTGGCTTGTATACCATGTTCTGTTGATTGGTTACCCTGAATGTCAATGCTGAAAATTTTGCTTGTGTTGTGTAAGTATATGAGATGTATGAATCTCTCGGTATGAGATGTACGAATCCGTCGGGGAATCTTACATTACTGAGTTTGCTAACCAGGCCATTGTGCCATAGACGATCGAAGGCTTTTTCGATGTCTAGGAACAGCCCCGGTTGCTTTGCTTGTGTTGTATCTGTCTGTTATGTGCCGGCCGGAGTGGCCGAGCGGTTCTAGGCGCTTGAATCTGGAACCGCGTGACCGCTACGGTCGCAGGTTCGAATCCTGCCACGGGCTTGGATGTGTGTGACGTCCTTAAGTTAGTTAGGTTTAAGTAGTTCTAAGTTCTAGGGACTGATGACCTCCGCTGTTAAGTCCCATAGTGCTCAGAGCCATTTGAACCATTTTTTTTGGTCTGTTATGTATTCAATTATGTGGAAGAGTTGTTGTGTTGTGGTGTGGTGATTCCTGCAGCCAAAATACTCCAGTCCAGTGTTGTTGATACAGCGCCTAGTGAGTCGTTATCGAATCACCTTCTCAACAATCTTTCTGAGCGAGTTCAGCAAGCTAATGAGGTGATAATTTTGTGGGAGGGAGTAGTGTTTTCCTGGCTTCTGTAACATCAGGATCCCTGGCCACCTTCCAAAAGGCAGGGAAGTGTTGGTGTCTGTGGATGACATTCGTGATGTTTGACATGTATTCTGTAGCCTTATCTGTAAACTCCTTGAGGACATGGTTTTGAATGCCATCAGGACCAGGGGCTTTTCTAGATGAGTGATTTAATGTGTGCTAGCACGTCTGATTTTGCTTCCCGTAGGTTGGGCTAAAAGTCGCGTAACCTCCTCGTCTGTTTCAAGAGCGAATGGTCGGTCTGAGGGAGCCAGATTCGGTGTGTATGACGCTGCTGGTATTCTATCTATCAGGTTCGCCTTCTCCTTCATAAACTGGGTGGGTCTGTCAGGCTCTTGTAGAGAGTGTGTACAGTGTCACTCGAGCTAGATTCCACACTTCTGGTCAGGTGGTATACAGCTCAGTAAGTTTCTGATCCCACTGCGTGTTTTGATGTGTTTGTATCTCCTTCTTTATAAATCCCTGGAGTCTATTAACGTGCTGTTCATACAACTGTCGGCTGGTGTGCTGCCAGTGTCTCCTGAGACAGTTTCTCATTGTGTTCACCAGTTGGCTGAAACGCATGTAGTGATTCCTGGTAACATGAACTTGGTTCGCTGCCAGGCCAGTTAGAGTGCTGTAAGTTTATCGATCCTAAGTCATCTCGTTTTCGTATTGGGTGATTTAGTCTTCCACTTGTAGTAAACAGAAGCTGGTTTCAAAAATGGTTCAAATGGCTCTGAGCACTATGGGACTCAACATCTTAGGTCATAAGTCCCCTAGAACTTAGAACTACTTAACCCTAACTAACCTAGGAACATCACACACACCCATGCCCGAGGCAGGATTCGAACCTGCGACCGTAGCAGTCCCGCGGTTCCGGACTGTAGCGCCAGAACCGCTAGACCACCGCGGCCGGCTGAAGCTGGTTTCGTCGCAGTATGTTTCTAATTACGACTTTTTGTGTTTATTGCACTTTATGAATTGTAAATGTGTTGCTTGTATTCTGCTTGATTTTTGCTCATATCTGTAATATTGGGAGAAGTAAATGATTCCATATCCGTTTTTTATTTCTGAACTTTATGAGGAACGTAATTGTCATCCAGTATCAATGAAAAAAAATTTACTGAACTATATGAAAAACTTCCCTCCCCCCTCCCCTCCCCGCCCCCCATGAACCATGGACCTTGCAGTTGGTGGGGAGGCTTGAGTGCCTCAGCGATACAGATAGCCGTGCCGTAGCTGCAACCACAGTGGAGAGGTATCTGTTGAGAGGCGAGACAAACGTGTGGTTCCTGAAGAGGGGCAGCAGCCTTTTCAGTAGTTGTACGGCCAACAGTCTGGATGATTGACTGATCTGGCCTTGTAACACTAACCAAAACGGCCTTGCTGTGCTGGCACTGCGAACGGCTGAAAGCAAGGGGAAACTACAGCCGTAATTTTTCCCGAGGACATACAACTTTACTGTATGGTTAAATGATGATGGCATCGTCATGGATAAAATATTCTGGAGGTAAAATAGTCCCCCATTCGGATCTCCGGGCGGAGACTACTCAGGAAGAGGTCGTTATCAAGAGAAAGAAAACTGGCGTTCTACGGATCGGAGCATGGAAAGTCAGATACCTTAATCTCGCAGGTATGTTAGAAAATTTAAAAAGGGAAACGGATAGGTTAAAGTTAGATATAGAGGGAATTAGTGAAGTTCGGTGACAGGAGGAACAAGACTTCTGGTCGGGTGACTACAGGGTTATAAATACAAAAGCAAATAGGGGTAGTGCAGGAGTAGGTTTAATAACGAATAAAAAATAGGAGCGCAGGTAAGCTACTACAAACAGCATAGTGAACGCATTATTGTGGCCAAGATAGACACGAAGCCCACGTCTACACAGTAGTACAAGTTTATATGACAGCTAGCTCCGCAGATGACGAAGAGATTGATGAAATGTATGATGAGATAAAAGAAATTATTCAGATAGTGAAGGGAGACGAAAATTTAATAGTCATGGGTGACTGGAATTCGATGGTAGGAAAAGGAAGAGAAGGAAACGTAGTAGGTGAATGTGGAAAGGGGGTAAGGAATGAAAGAGGAAGCCGCCTAGTAGAATTTTGCACAGAGCATAACTTAATCATAGCTAACACTTGGTTCAAGAATCATGAAAGAAGGTTGTATACACGGAAGAGGCCTGGAGATACTGGAAGGTTTCAGATTTCAGATAGCTTATATAATGGTAAGACAGAGATTTAGGAACCAAGTTTTAAATTGTAAGACATTTCCAGGGGCAGATGTGGAATCTGACCACAATCTATTGGTTATGAACTGTAGACTAAAACTGAAGAGACTGCAAAAAGGTGGGAATTTAAGGAGATGGGACCTGGATAAACTGACAAAAGCAGAGGTTGTAGAGAGTTTCAGGGAGAGCATTAGGGAACGATTGACAAGAACGGGGGAAAGAAATACAGTAGACGAAGAATGGGTAGCTTTGAGGGATGAAACAGTGAAGGCAGCAGAGGACCAAGTAGGTAAAAAGACGAGGGCTAGTAGAAATCTTTGGGTAACAGAAGAAATATTGAATTTAATTGATGAAAGTAGAAAATATAAAAATGCAGTAAGTGAAGCAGGTAAAAAGGAATATAAAAGTCTCAAAAATGAGATCGACAGGAAGTGCAAAATGGCTAAGCAGGGATGACTAGAGGACAAATGTAAGGATGTAGAGGCTTATCACACTAGGGGTAAGATAGGTACTGCCTACAGGAAAATTAAAGAGACCATTGGAGAAAAAAGAGAACCACTTGTATGAATATCAAGAGCTCAGATGGAAACCCAGTTCTAAGCAAAGAAGGGAAACAGAAAGGTGGAAGGAGTACATAGAGGCTCTATACAAGGGCGATGTACTTGAGGACAATATTATGGAAAAGGAAGAGGATGTAGATGAAGGTGAAATGGGAGACCTAAATCGAAACAAGACTCCGGGAGTAGACAACATTCCATTAGAACTATTGATAGGCTTGGGAGAGCCAGCCCTGACAAAACTCTACCGGTGAGCAAGATGTATGAGACAGGCAAAATACCATCAGACTTCAAGAGGAATATAATAATTGAAATCCCAAAGAAAACAGGTGTTGACAGATGTGAAAATTACCAAACTATCAGTTTAATAAGTCACGGCTGCGAAATGCTAAAAAGAATTCTTTACAGACGAATGGAAGAACCGGTAGAAGCCGACATCGGGGAAGATCAGTTTGGATTCCGTAGAAATGTTGGAACACATGAGGCAATACTGACCCTACGACTCATCTTAGAAGATAGATTAAGGAATGGCAAACCGACGTTTCTAGCATTTGTAGTCTTAGAGAAAGCGTTTGACAATGTTGACTGGAATACTCTCTTTCAAATTCTGAAGATGGCAGGGGTGAAATACAGGGAGCGAAAAAGCTATTTAAAATTTGTACAATTGAACCTGATGACAAATATAAGAGTTGAGGGGCATCGAAGGGAAGCAATGGTTGGGAAGGGAGTGAGTCAGGATTGTAGCCTATCCCCAATGTTATTCGATTTGTATATTGAGCAAGCAGTAAAGGAAACAAAAGATAAATTTGGAGTAGGAATTAAAATCCACGGAGACGAAATAAAAACTTTGAGGTTCGCCGATGACATTGCAATTCAGTCAGAGACAACAAAAGACCTGGAAGAGCAGTTGAATGCAATGGACAGTGTCTTGAAAGGAGGATATGAGATGAACATCAACAAAAGCAAAACGAGGATAATGGAATGTAGTTGAATTAAATCGGGTGATGCTGAGGGAATTAGATTAGGAAATGCGACACTTAAAGTAGTAAATGAGTTTTGCTATTTGGGGAGCAAAATAACTGATGATGTCGAAGTAGAGAGGATATAAAATGTAGACTGGCAATGGCAAGGAAAGCGTTTGTGAAGAAGAGAAATTTGTTAACATAGAGTATAGATTTAAATGTCAGGTAGCCGTTTCTGAAAGTATTTGTGTGGAGTGTAGCCATGTATGGAAGTGAAACATTGGCGATAAATAGTTTAGGCAAGAAGAGAAAAGAAGCTTTCGAAATGTGGTGCTACAGAAGAATGCTGAAGATTAGATGGGTAGACCACATAACTAAATGTAAATGTCATGTGACTAGGGCCTCCCGTCGGGTAGACCGTTAGGCGGTTGTAAGTCTTTCGATTTGACTCCACTTTGGCGACTTGCGCGTCGATGGGGATGAAATGATGATGATTAGCACAACACAACACCCAGTCTCTGACCGGAGAAAATCTCCGACCCAGCCGGGAATCGAACCCGGGCCCTTAGGATTGACATTCTGTCGCGCTGACCACTCAGTTACCGGGGGCGGACACCACGTAACTAATGAGGAGGTATTGAACAGAATTGGGGAGAAGAGAAATTTTTGGCACAACTTGACTAGATATGTTCTGAGGCATCAAGGGATCACCAATCTAGTATTGGAGGGCAGCGTGGAGGGTAAAATCCTAGAGGGAGACCAAGAGATGAATACACTAAGCAGATTCAGAAGGATGTAGGTTGCAGTAGGTACTGGGAGATGAAGAAGCTTGCACAGGATAGAGTAACATGGAGAGCTGCATCAAACCAGTCTCTGGACTGAAGACCACAACAACAACAACAACAATGAAGAAACATAAATTAGTTATAAACTATGGCATGCACACACTTTATTCAACATGTAAACGTCACTCCAGATATTCGGATTTAGGTTATGACATGTTCGATATGCCTGCCATCATTGGCTATGATCTGGCGCAGACGAAAAGCGAAATTGTGCATGACTCGCTGAAGTGTCGGAACATTGATGCTGTCGATAACCTCCTGAATGGCTGTTTTCAGCTGTACACCTTGTCTTCAATATAGCACCAAAAAAAGAAGTCGCATGTGTTCAGATCCGGAGAATATGGTGACTAATCGAGGCCCATGCCATTGACCTCTTGGTACCCCAGTGACAGAATGTGATCCCCAAAGTGTTCCTCCAGGACATCAAACACTCTCCTCCTTCGATGGGGTCGAGTTCCGTCTTGCATAAACCACATCTTGTCGAAATCAGGGTCACTTTTGATAATGGTGATGAAATCATCTTCCAAAACCTTCATGTACCGTTCGGTAGCCACCGTGCCATCAACGACTATCGCACCGATAACTTCGTGAGTGGACATTGCACATCACACAGTCTCCTGTTGAGGATGAAGAGACTTCTCGATCGCGAAATGCGGATTTTCAGTCTCCAAAATGCTCCAATTTTGCGTGTTGACGAAAGTGGGCTTCATCGCTAAACCAAACCATGGGTGTGCATGCAAATTCCCATTATGCCCCACAGCCAACCGTGCAGTTTGAATGTCCTAAAGCAAACCGTTCAGAAGTTATGACGATTTTATTTCATGTAATTCAATAATTGTCATCCTGAATAAAACATAAGCTGGTTTTGTCGCATGATATTCTGTGAACGCATGTATATTTGTTCCTGATAACAAGTCCATTTGTGAACTGCTCGCGTTAAATGCACAGTAAGTACACATTTGTATTCTACTTATTTTTGTTTGTATACGTTTTCCTTACTTCCTCGCTTTTAATAGAGATCTCCATGTTAGCAATTTTTCATGGAATTCGTATCCAACGCTATTACCTCTTGATTCTGCTTTGAACGGTGTTGCTCCTTGCCACTGAGTGTGTTTTGTAGTGTTAATGAGTAGGGCATTCTTCTTTGCAAATGTTAAAAATACAAAATTAATCACGCGTACATGTTCACATGTTACTGACAGATATTACAAAAATGCTCTGCAGCAGAAATCAATATCCCTGGTTCAATGACATGCATACTGTCACTAAGGCTGCAAAACATACTTACCGTCAAGCAACACCATTCAAAACAGAATTACGTACTTATTCTGTGACAAGATGTAATAATGTTGAATACCAATTGTGTCAAATCATCTGTCAAATCGAGCAGTTCACATAGGGATTGAAAAGCAGGAGCAGATGTACATATGTACATGAGTCCACAGAACCCCATGTGACGAAACCAGATTCTGTTTTAAATGAAAAAAAGCAAAAAAAAAGGAAAACATAGAAACACTTATTCCACCCAATATTATGGATGTGAGCAAAAATCAATCAAAATACGAGCAACATATTTACAGTGAAATTCAAGGAGTGCAATACACACCAAAAGTCGCATTCGGAGTCACAGTACAATGAAACCAGCTTCGGTGTTCACGGCATGTCAGATGATTTTTAAGTTCTAACAACTGCTAAAACGAAGTTATTTCCATTCGATAATGACCACATGTCGAAACTGCAATACTGGGTTTTACGAATAAATGATGTTAGAGTCGAAAGGTGATCACAATGTGATTTATAAAATTTTACGTGACTGTGAACCTTATCTCTGAGGAGTTAATCTTAGTTTTTGAAAGACGTCAAGCCGTTTTAGTTTGTCACCTTTTCATTTTCATTGCATATATGGTGTTTATTTATTGATAGAACATCAGTTAATGTTAAGAAATGACAGCGATTGTGTACTGAGAGCCTTGACAACTCATTCCCCTGGTTACTTAGTTGACGGATCATTCCTTCATTTCTCTGTACTTTCCTGGTATCTGTTTCACTGCCACTTTGTGCAGAGGAAACACTTTACAGAGCGATGTTTTCATTGAGCCGGACCGCCGGACGAATTCTTAGACTAAGCAGGCGAGGTGGGAAGTGAGAGACTGACTTTGGCTGACACCAAGGGGTCGTTGGACTGGCGCGGCTGCACTGCTGCTATGCCAAGCCGGCGCTTTAATTTGCTATCTGTGCCATTGGCCCTGCCTTACTGTCACTATGGGCCACGCCGAGCTGGAGCCTCCAGAATCTTTTTACAGCAGGCGAGGGGTGTTTTGGACGTCTGTTGGAGTTTGCTGGCTGAATGACCGAGTGCCTACTCCCTGAATTCTGTATCTGTAAGCATTGTGAATGTTCGTCTTCCAAGAAAGAGTGCGTCTGGCACAGCGAGGTGGCCGTCCGACTGTCGCCCACGTAGCTGGCCTGTTTTGCTATGTTTTTGTGTGTTCTCATGCTCACTGGATTCCCACGCACCAAAAATGCGTGCATACTGCTTGGAGATCAGACTGTGATGAGTTGATGTAATGAGGCACCTCTAATTTTTGGCGGCTAGTCATCCGATTTGGGGGTGTTGTGCGTGGAAAGTGAGATTTGATATTCCGATATGGACCAGTGGGCTAGTAGGTTAGAGTATTCTAATCTGGACCACCAGATGGACAACTTGTTTTATTTTCACAGACGAGATTCTGTTGTGGATTTCAGCCGGAGTCCGTTGTTCGAGTCTGAGACCAGCTGACCTGGTCGCCAGCTTCCAGATTTACTTAATGCTGTCTGTTTTTTTTTTTTTTATATATGATGGCATCTGTAGGTGTTAATACACTTTCAGTTCTGGCATGTAGGGAACTTCGTCAAGTTACTCTTATGCTTTCCATAACATATTCATGTGCTTAGCAGCAGCAGCAGCAGATCTTTCTTTGCATGCGCCATAGCTGTACGCTCTTGTGGTGCTCATTAACTGTCTTAAGAAATTGTAATAAAGCAGTCAGGTAACATTACTGTCTTGTTCGCAATAGATGGCATATTATAGCGAGTCAAGCATTAGGATTTTAGTTCAACATTGCCGACTTACCATTCTATAGATGTCAAATTGTACACACGACTGCGAATCTTGCATCGATGCTGCCATTGAACGAGCTCCACTCGAAAGATCTGATGCATGGTCAGCAAAAAAATATATATATAATCAAATAATTAATTGTGTCAATTTTGTGTTAGTCTTAGATACTGGCATGGAATTTTTAATCCATTTTCCTCATTTTTAATAAACTGTTTTCATTCCTCATGAGTTGTTTTGTCGTTTCTGTAGTGCAGCTCAAGTTTTGCTGACCTGTGGTGTCGTTATAAGTGTTAAACATTCATTTGGAAGGGTTCATAATTATTTGTTCAGACTTTCAGGAAGAGTGTATACATGTTACGTGAATAATATCTGGCATCGTTCTTGCAGTGACCTCTTAGGCGTTGTGTGAATGATAACCAGAAATAAAGTGATATTAAGGCAAAGGGAGAACCGTATCGAGGATTGTAGTACTATGAAGAATAGACAGGATAAAAATGAGGACATAGCTGGGGACGAAATGGTTTACTGTTCCAAGAGACAGTCAGCAGCATGTGTAGATGATAATGAAAAACTAGTGAAAGGTAATGGGGATCTGGAACAAAAAAAAAAAGGTTCAAACGGCTCTGAGCACTATGGGACTTAACATCTATGGTCATCAGTCCCCTAGAACTTAGAACTACTTAAACCTAACTAACCTAAGGACATCACACAACACCCAGTCATCACGGATCTTGAACAAACGTGCAACATGAGTGATGCAGTTAACGATATGCATATAAATTCAGTAATCAAAATCTGAGACGACTCAGCAGAGATGCACAACAGGCCAGTTCTCCACATTAGTGCAGAAACCTGAGGGAGTCATGTCTCTTATCACCAGTAGCCAACACGGTGAACGAGTTTTGGCCAGACACACTTATAGCACATTTGAAATAAATAGGAAGGGATAGAAAAAAGAAGCATCAGAGTTAGGAAAGAAAAGGGAACAAGATACGATGAACTTAGAAAATAAGTCAAGAGAAGGAGAAACGAAGAGGGAATAAGAAGCTAAAAATTTAGAAAAGAAGATAGATATAAGTTCGAGAAGTCAGAAGAGAAATTGACAGCACATGTGAATAATATCGAAAAGCAGGTGGGGCAAGTAGGGAGGACGGGCGCCAAGTCAAAACATGTCACATCAGGAGCGAAAGAAGATACATGACTAGCAGGAATAGAAGCAGCCGGCAGATAAACATGCCAGGCTAGCTAGGAGTGCCACGAGTAAAAATACAAAAGTTTTGGTGTTACTGCAAATACAGGATCAGAACGTGTTAGTGGAGGCTTCGAAAAAGATAGATAGATAGTAATCAAGTTTAGTTCGAGAAAACATTAAAATAGAACAAAGAGCACATGGACCTTTTGGAGTAGGAAGCATAGAAGGGAGCACCATCACAGCATGTCAAAGAAATTAAAGCAATCAACCACAGAAGACATGATGGGGCCACTTCCACAGATGCAGAGAGGGTTCAGCAATATCAACGTGTATAGTGAACTGACCTCCACTAAAGGCACACCACTCAACAAAGCAACAGCATTGACTGTGTCATGTGCTCTGCACGAAGATTTCCTACCGCAGGTTGGAGAAAATAATATTGGACAACAGTCCACAGTTCATGACATGTATTCGTAGTTGTGATTATGGATAACCATCAGCTGTATAATGGAATGGCGGCAACTGAAATTTATGCCAGACTGGGACATAAAACCTGATTTGTCGGTTATTACAAGTGGTCGCCTTACCATTAGGCTATCCAGGCATGACTCATGGCCGGACCCAGACTTCCATATGCCACCAAACATGTGTCTTCAATCTGCACTCGTACATTCATTATGTAAATTCCCATATGGGGGAGATGTTTTAATTGGAAGTCACTCGCCCAGTGTCAGCAGATAAATATGATATTGCAGTGCCTGTGTTATTCACAAGAGACATGTCTGAAGGAACATTGCACCATACTTATGAATATCATTTCCATAGTTCAGGCCGGAGAGATGGAAAGATGTGCTCATAAGGCATAGGACTGAATCTATCTTCATCTTATCACTTCACCCAAGTTCAAAACCGGATGAACGCATTATTGGAGAGCTAGGGAATCTTTGTAGGATCTATAGCACCAAGCAACAAGCTACGAGGGAGATTTTCTTGAAAGAGCTCTAGGATGTCATGTATGAGGTATCTCATGGAGTAGCAATCCTTATGAGAGAAGTCATGAACTTCCTGCTGAGGACGCGAAGACAGCATCAGAAGATAGTGGAGTAGGCACTCTTCGAGATCCAGTTGGTAGCAAGAAAGAGAAAAAAATGGTCTGACAAGGAGACACAGATGCGAAAATTTTATTTCTGGCAAAAGGTCTTGTCAAATCTTTTTGGTTTTCTAACAAGCAGGAGCTACAGTTCCATTAGTTCTTCTCTGTCTACAATGGACACTTTCACATACGGAGGATCACGCATGTGGTAGAACTAGAGTGTTTGAGAGCAAAGAAGTCGATTGGTGTCCCCGGCGTGTGTTATGTGAAATATTTTGTTGAAGAGAAAGGTTTAGTGAAAGCTCAGTTTTGCTAGGATTAGGTTATTTTGTATCTTTGTTGTGTACATAAATTAGAATTAGGATATAACTTTTTTATGATTATCTTGCTGGCCATTAATGATTACCAGTGGCATGTTGTCATCATACATAACAGTGGTGTCAACCCGCTTACAAGAACCAGAAGAAGCTGTGAATCTGCGGTCCTGCCTATAGCAAGTTACAGTGTTAGAAGAAATAGTAGATGTGTTGCATGTTCACATAAAGGGGATTGTCATAAAATCATTTGTGTCTTGAGCACTTAGGGGCATGCTCCTTGTTAATATCATCAGCCTGACTTACGTGGGAGATGCAGCCATGTTGTTTGAAAGTGTGGGAATCTAGTTTGTTTTTGTTTCTAAGCCTAGCTGGCTTTCCGTCATTGATGATATCAAGAGGAGCTTGCTCTGTTGACTGTGTATGCACTGCACTAGCGTTTCGATGGTGTTTCGTCGTGTATGGCCACACCTGAGATTCCACTTTCTCCATGATATATGATGCTGAGGGGCCACTATGCATGGCCCAGGCGGCAAATGCATCAGGTTAATCTTTGTTGGAGTTGTGAGATTCTCGCAGAAGTGCCATGTCACTGTACATGTGGAGTCACTGGTGTCATGCTGCATGTACCGTGGAAGACTTTATGAACAGCAACTTCACGGCTGTACCATGACAGAGGTTTGACAAGGACTAAGGTACAAGCAAACCATAGTTTTTTGATGTCAATTCAGTAACATTTAGACAAAAAGTAAAGCATGGATATTTATTGTACTTTTGGTTATCCATGCGCTAGGACTAAGGCAAGTTTGCAAGTTTTAGTGATCAGCAAATCTCATGATGACAAAAAAAAGGAAGCAGGAACATAAAGCTTGTCCTGACTTGCCTGCAAGAAGACATCATACCCAGAAGTGACATCAAGAGATGGAGGAAGCCATCAGTTTGGTAATCATAATGGGTCATTATTATTGTGTATGTACTGATATTTTTTCCCCTTTTGAGTTCACATCTGGTCAGTGTGTATGTAGAAAGTACCCCTTGTGCTCTGCCCAGGATAAGACATGTGATACTCAATTCAGTTTTCGTTGTCTTGTTTTGTACTTCAGAATAAAGTTCACAGGTAGTTCGGCTGGCATACTATGACGAGTACTATGTCGCTCATGGGGTACCACATGTAGCAGTTGGGTTGTAATTCATAGTTAGGACAGAATTTACGGTACCTCATCAGGTGGCAGTTATTTCTTACTAGGTCTGTACTCACTTTATTGCATGTTAAGTTGTACATCTTCTTAACCCACATTTTAATATGGTAAATAATAAATTAAGTTCCATTATTTTGGTAACAGTAATCATTATGTACTAACTAGTGTAACTACATGCACTCATACTGATATGATAGTCTAAAACGGGCCCAGAGGGATTAGTCACGTAACACAAGAGGATTTTTATGCTACACTTTCAACACCTTGGAAATAATTTTGTATGTCTATTGTTATATAGTGCAGGAGGTTTTATTTATATGTGTACTATATTTTGAAACAGCATAAAGATAACCCTTTTATCATAAGTAATGTGGTAGTATGTATTATTGGCCTATTTGTAAAGTTTGGTTTCTTATTTTCTATTTTCTGTATGTTGTATTGTCGTTGTACTCGTATTATGTATAAACCACACTTGCATAAGAACTGTGCCGACCCAGCCCAGAGATGTGAGACAACACGAGTGGGACACAGACTGGTTTCTGAAGAACAGAGGCAGGAGCCGGCGCATCTGCAGGGGAGTGTGCGGGGCAGCCGTCAGCTCATCTGAGCGTGGGAGCAGACGACCCACTTTCTGGTCGGCTTACAGTCGTGTTCAGGTGAAAGGGAACCTCGAATGGCACAGCTGGCTGCTGCCTACCTAGACTACAACGCCGGAGCAGCCGAAGGACGAGAGATCTGCCACTGTGGCAGCCCACTTCATGGTAAATTCCAGTGCGGTAGACAGTCTGACGTCTGGGCAGATGCTGACAGCAGAAACAGCCACTGCACTTTGACAGTGATCCAAGACAACTCACGAGCTTTTCCCTGGCTGGAGGCTACCACTAAGTCGCTACAGCGACAATACTCGTAGAGACACTCTGAGTGCCTGAACATTACTGTGACTTTCTTTGTACTCGACCTAGTGGCCAGCCTGTAATCATACACAGCTCTGTGCTAAAATATAGTCAACTCGGAATTATATACTGTTTCTCTTTTTGTGAGATTAGCCCTGAGCCATCGGCCACAAACGTGGTACAGATCAGCTGCTCACTTTCAAGTAAGCCAGTATAGCAACAACACACCAGCTATGCTACTTCATTCTTGCCTTCATTTTGTTCACATCTGAGGAACATACATCTCGCTGTCACCTGACAAATGATAAACAACTCCAAAGCAGAGACATGGATGAAGAGGTCTGCAGGGAGAATGACACCTGCGATGTGTCACCGCCAGAGAGTCAGAACGCTGAACCACCACAACTCTCAACCAGAGTCTCAATACTGAAATACATTGATGTCACACGGCACCGTCCCACGCCAAGAGCCATTTTGTCCTGCCCACGGTGCCATTAGCGTCCATGACGGGACGATTACAGGCGCTGCTCATTTTTGCCCTCTGCTGTTCCACAGCCAGAGCTACACCTACAGGGTGGCACTCCCCATTGCTTGTGTGCTTCATAGTCTTCACACACACGCCGACCAACATGTTTCACATGTTTCCTTGGACAGCGATGACTGAATGAGAGGTTCCAAGTCTTGTGTGTTAGTGCAGTGCTCTATGCTTGCGTGTGATGCTTTTCTCTGGTTCTGGAATCGTCAGGCTCTGGGTCTTTCATTTCACGCCATGTCAAACTGCTGACCTTGCATTCCACAAATACATGATGAAGTGTCTTCTATATATCACATAACCACGTGTCTTCATTTCATATGGTTGGTTTTGTCATTTTTTTCTATCATTGTTTTTTATGTGGTTTAGCATTTAAGGTCTCATCTGACACATAACGATTTTCTTGCCACACATGTGTTCACACTGCATGTTTATGCAGGCACTTCACTGGTAATTTTTTTTTTTTGTTTCTTGTCAGCCTTACAGAATACACAACAACATTATTACTTTTTTGTCACACTTATGTCGCAATTTAAAGTATTTCTCGTCGAAATTTGTCATAATGATCCATTACATACGTGATACATATTTCTATCCGCTTTATGGTAGTTTTTGTCGCTGTACACACAATTCAAATTTATCATTTTTGCTATTGGCATCATGAATGTTCACACAACTTATCCACATTGTTCTTTTAATAAATAACTTAGCTGTATATTGCATTTCATACCACCGTCACAACAAAGGAAATTTATTGTCTACAGTAAATTGCCTAATAATAAAATAATAAATAATTGTATATTTTTGATTATTAATGCAATATACGAGGGTTGCCCAGAAAGTAATGCACCGCATTTTTTTCCCAGCCGAAAACAATGCTACGAATGCGAAACGTTACGTATGTATTATCTGAAGTCTCCTGGGTGATCGCGCCAAGTTTCCGTCACTTCAGACAGATAACGTCGCTGGAG
Source organism: Schistocerca piceifrons (assembly GCF_021461385.2). Taxonomy (NCBI): domain Eukaryota; kingdom Metazoa; phylum Arthropoda; class Insecta; order Orthoptera; family Acrididae; genus Schistocerca; species Schistocerca piceifrons. The sequence goes on from NW_025728756.1 coordinate 29,026, forward strand.
GACAGTTTCAAAATGGCATCTGTAGGTGATGTACGTTACAAGCAAAGTGCCGTCATTAAATTTCTCACTGCACAGAAAGAAAGTTGTGGGGAGTATTCACAAACGCTTGTGCAAAGCCTATGGGTCATCTGATGTCGACAGAAATACGGTTAATCGCTGGGCACGGAGGGTGAGGTCATCAGAAGGTGGTTCGGTGGAGCTCCACGACTTGCAGCGGTCGGGAGACCACCCACGGCTGTCACACCTGACCTAGCCCCCCCCGGACTTCCACTTGTTTGGGCCATTAACGGATGCTATTCGTGGAAGACATTTTGAGGACGATGAGGAGGTGATTCACACAGTGAAGCGCTGGCTCCGCCACTAGGACAAGGGTTGGTACCGACAGGGCAGACGCGCCTTTGTTTCGCGCTGGAGGAAGGCCTTAGAACGGGATGGAGATAACGTGGAAAAGTAGGGCGTGTAGATAAAATACCATTCTTTCGTGTGTGTAATTCTCATTGTGTTGAACAAAGAATTGTTGAAGAAAAATAATGCATGGGCAACACTCGTCCGTACATACAAAAAAACACCTGACGCTTTGGACTGTTGTCGATGTTGCAGCGCTCGTGTGTGGTCTGGCATTGTCACGATGAAGGAGAATGTGCTCCATGTGTGGACGATCTCTCTGAATTCGAAACTCGATTACAGCACGCTGTTTCTTATGCGCCGACATAGTTACATTACACGACGCCATGTTACACGCTACAATTTGGAGCCCTCTGGCGACAGAGGGCGTCAAATATGAAGGCGTAAAGAATAAAGGTGTAGAATGTTAATAACATTTGTTTTATTTAAAAAGCTCTCAGAGTTTCCGCATAAAAATACGGAGACATTGCCTTTCGTCACGCCTTCTTATGATTTCGGTCCACTTATTAATTTTACCAGATCGAGTCCCAAATATTTCTTTCGAACTCACTGAAAGCTTCTTGGTTTGCTCTCCTCACAATCATTTTCGCTTCATTCTGTTCTGTTTGTCGATACAGCTGTTACTTCTGTTAAATCTGTGATGACCTCTCTTTGCCTTCGTAGCACTTTGGTAACATGGCTACTGAATTACAGTGGTCTTCCCCATTGAGCCGTGGTAAAAATTTCTGTTTTGAAGAGCGCGCCTCAGCGCATAGTGTGGAGCAGTCGCCCTCCGTTTCTGACGGTGACTCCGCTGTGGCAATCGCAGCTTTGGTGTCTCCCTCTGGTGGGAAAGGGGAAAGGTTGCCCGTTCACGTGCATTTAAGGGGCGCTATGAGTTCGCCAGTGGGTCAGTCTGGTCAGTCGGAGTCAGTCTGGGTCAGTCTCTCGTCCCCAGCTTGCTAGTCTGCCTCTCGTCCCAATTTGTGAGGTAGTTGGTGTCTGTCAGTCGTCCGGAGTGCTAGTATGTCTTTCGTTCGGATCAATCTTTAAGGCCGGATAAATGAGAGTCTTTCCACTCCGCCAGTAAGAGAACTCAGCGAGTGGTCGCCCGTTCGGGGCTTAGTTCCGGCATCTGAGTCTGCTCGGGTTGCTCATGCAATGGTCATTGGCGGTTGGTTCGATCGGTTGGTCGCTCGCGCACTGAGACACAAGATGACTTGTCCGCCAGCCGGCCGGAGTGGCCGAGCGGTTCTAGGCGCTACAGTCTGGAATCGCGCGGCTGCTACGGTCGCAGGTTCGAATCCTGCCTCGGGCATGGATGTGTGTGATGTCCTTAGGTTAGTTAGGTTTAAGTAGTTCTAAGTTCAAGGGGACTGATGACCTCAGAAGTTAAGTCCCATAGTGCTCAGAGCCATTTGAACCACTTGTCCGCCTTGAGCGTCGGCGCATGTGAGGTCGCCACGTGAGTCCAGTGGGCCGCGCCGTATAGCGAGTGGTAGTGGCTTCGCGGTCGACACGAGAGAAACAGGAGTCAAACCACGAAATCGGTCTGGCCGGTGCGAGCTGCGACGCCGTGATACGGTAGATCGGCGCGCCTTCCTGCGTCCGTTGAAGCGGTTGGCAGCGGATGGTTCGGGAGAGCGATTTGGGGGTGTGACGCCAGGTCTTCTCCAGAAATCTCAGTTTATTAGAAGTTAAGTGATTGGTGATCTGTTGTTTCATTTACTTGTTAAATTCTTCTTGTTTTCTTGGTCACCAGCCGCTTTGTTTTGGGGTCGTCCCACCATTCTTCTCCGTTTGCCCACCTGCGGGAAGGTGGTTATTTATGAATTGGGTGGTCCGTTTTTCCCTTGTGGAGTAGGGGCGGGTTAGAACAACCTGCGGTTCGGGTTATTCGGTAATCTCCCTATCAATCTGCCGTACGTTAGTAGTTGGCTCTGTCATGTTTGTCAGATTTGGTGTGTTAACGAATTTATTGCTTGGAGTGTAACGGCCTAATTCCTGAAATATGTTTTGATCTAGCCTATCATCTTGAGAGGCAGTATCTGTGTACTGTAGAGCATGTTAACTTGTTTGGCCAACCTTTTATAATTTTATATAAGATTGCATTTCATGGGCTTTTATTTAAATGGTCATTTTAGTATCTGAAGTTGCCACCCATCCACCGTAAGGCTTTTCTTAGAAGTTAAAATCAAGTTGCACCTTCGGTGGCAAAGTTAATATTTTAATTTTGGTGTTTTGTACCATTTCCATCCCTTCTACGGGGTTCATAGTTTGTGTGTTTGTGAGTTGTTATAACTTTTAGTTTAAAGTAATCTGTAGTCTTTCAGAGGTTGTTGAGAGCGGTCGTAACTACGCCCGTATCAAAAGGGAGCGGCAAAGTTCTCAGCCCGAAAGCTCATACAGTCAAAAATTTGTTTCTTTCTGCCTCTGAATAAATTGTAACTTGATATTTAGAGGGTGCTTTTGATTATAATTTTAAATCTGTTTCTTTTAAAAAATGCTTTAGTCACCTTAAAGTAAATAAATTACAGTTTGTTAAAAAGGAATTTGCTTATGACTTCATCAGTTACTCCCTGGCAACTACTACCACGCTCACATAGTGTGATTAAATGTGTTAATGTTCTTGGTGAATCGCTAATAAGTAGGATAAATTCTCAAGAAAATTCTTTGAAAATAAACCACGGTTCACCCATCTCTAACTACCTTTCTTAGTACATTCAAATCCGACGCGTACTGTAGAATGTTTTAGAATTTTATTTCCATTCCTGCTCCTTCCAGTGCCGAGTTAACTATTCTTGGGTGCTATAGCAGGTGTCCTTCTCATCTGTCCCTTCTTCTGGTAGTTTTCATAGATTCTTCTTCATTTATTCCTTTTAGTGCAGTACCTCTTAGTTTAATATTACATTTGTCTACTCTGTTTTTAAAAGAGTTCGATAACACTACATTTCAAATGTTTCCAGTTTTTTCTCTGTTTTTCCGATTGTCCACAATTCGTTCAATGCATTACAGTGACAGAGAGAGGTGGCGCAGTGGTTAGCACACTGGACTCGCATTCGGGAGGACGACGGTTCAAACCTACGTCCGGTCATCCTGATTTAGGTTTTCTGTGATTTCCCTAAATCGCTTCAGACAAATGCCAGGATGGTTCCTTTGAAAAAGGAGACGATCGACTTCCTTTCCCGTCCTTCCCTAAGCCGATGGGACTGATGACCTAGCTGTTTGGCCCTCTCAACCAACCAACCAACCAACCAACAAACAGTAATGCGTGCTTCAGGCGTCCACCTTAGGAACGTATTCCTTTCTCTACAGTCACAAACGTTATGAAATTATCCTTAATTTTCTTCAATTGAATTGTTTCACTCGTACTTTTTATATTCCCCTAGCAAAACTGGCCTTCATCCAGTACGTCTGCAGTTTTTATTACGATTTTTCTGTTTATTATTCTCTTCATCAGTTCACAAGAGTACTTGTGACTCAGACCAATCATTCAATATTTTTACATTTATGTAACGATAATATTTCTCTGAAAATTTTATGGTAATCACACGTTTCATCGATCTTTGACACCAACTCAAGTAACCCAGTTCCTACGTCTCTCACAGATTTCAGCAACTCTGAAGATATGTCATCGATTCTATTGAGGTCAGATGTTTCAGTGCTCTGTCAAACGCTGATCGCATTACTGGATCGTCAAATGTCTTCCACATCAACTTGCTCCTCCAGTCACACTTCAGGACGATTCCTTTCAACCGCTTAGGCTTTCGATGTACTATCATCCGCCTATCCTGTCAACTGCATTTAATAGAGATTTTCCATATGCAGCTACAGTACTTCATGTCTGGAAACAAATACTGTGATGCAAGAGCCACATTCCATTGGGGTGGGGTGATGGACAAAATAGGATGACATAGGAAACGGACAGGGAGAGGGAGTGGAAGAGATGGACAGAGAGAAAAAGAGTTGAACAGAGAGAGCAGAGAGGAGGAATGGGACAGAGTGAGGAGGAGATGAACAGAGAGAAGGGGAGGGAAGAGGTGGGCTGAGAGAGAGGAGACAGACAGAAAGAGGGGAGAGGAGAAGGTGGACACAGAGAGAGGGAGAAGGAAATGGACAGAGAGAGGGGGAGGGGAGCTGGACAGAGAGAGGGGGAGGGAACACAGACAGAGAGGGCGAGGAGGAGATGGAAAAAGAGGGGGAGGAGAAGATGGAAAGAGGGAGATGGGGGAAGCGAGATGGATATAGAGAGGAGTGAGGAGGTGGTGAAAAGGGAGAGAGGAGGAGGAGAGTTGTGCAGTATATTTGACAAATGCATAAGTGCAGATAAAAAGCTAGTTCTGTTATAAATACACTCCTGGAAATTGAAATAAGAACACCGTGAATTCATTGTCCCAGGAAGGGGAAACTTTATTGACACATTCCTGGGGTCAGATACATCACATGATCACAATGACAGAACCACAGGCACATAGACACAGGCAACAGAGCATGCACAATGTCGGCACTAGTACAGTGTATATCCACCTTTCGCAGAAATGCAGGCTGCTATTCTCCCATGGAGACGATCGTAGAGATGCTGGATGTAGTCCTGTGGAACGGCTTGCCATGCCATTTCCACCTGGCGCCTCAGTTGGACCAGCGTTCGTGCTGGACGTGCAGACCGCGTGAGACGACGCTTCATCCAGTCCCAAACATGCTCAATGGGGGACAGATCCGGAGATCTTGCTGGCCAGGGTAGTTGACTTACACCTTCTAGAGCACGTTGGGTGGCACGGGATACATGCGGACGTGCATTGTCCTGTTGGAACAGCAAGTTCCCTTGCCAGTCTAAGAATGGTAGAACGACGGGTTCGATGACGGTTTGGATGTACCGTGCACTATTCAGTGTCCCCTCGACGATCACCAGTGGTGTACGGCCAGTGTAGGAGATCGCTCCCCACACCATGATGCCGGGTGTTGGCCCTGTGTGCCTCGGTCGTATGCAGTCCTGATTGTGGCGCTCACCTGCACGGCGCCAAACACGCATACGACCATCATTGGCACCAAGGCAGAAGCGACTCTCATCGCTGAAGACGACGCGTCTCCATTCGTCCCTCCATTCGCGCCTGTCGCGACACCACTGGAGGCGGGCTGCACGATGTTGGGGCGTGAGCGGAAGACGGCCTAACGGTGTGCGGGACCGTAGCCCAGCTTCATGGAGACGGTTGCGAATGGTCCTCGCCGATACCCCAGGAGCAACAGTGTCCCTAATTTGCTGGGAAGTGGCGGTGCGGTCCCCTACGGCACTGCGTAGGATCCTACGGTCTTGGCGTGCATCCGTGCGTCGCTGCGGTCCGGTCCCAGGTCGACGGGCACGTGCACCTTCCGCCGACCACTGGCGACAACATCGATGTACTGTGGAGACCTCACGCCCCACGTGTTGAGCAATTCGGCGGTACGTCCACCCGGCCTCCCGCATGCCCACTATACGCCCTCGCTCAAAGTCCGTCAACTGCACATACGGTTCACGTCCACGCTGTCGCGGCATGCTACCAGTGTTGAAGACTGCGATGGAGCTCCGTATGCCACGGCAAACTGGCTGACACTGACGGCGGCGGTGCACAAATGCCGCGCAGCTAGCGCCAGTCGACGGCCAACAGCGCGGTTCCTGGTGTGTCCGCTGTGCCGTGCGTGTGATCATTGCTTGTACAGCCCTCACGCAGTGTCCGGAGCAAGTATGGTGGGTCTGACACACCGGTGTCAATGTGTTCTTTTTTCCATTTCCAGGAGTGTATGTGGTATTCCATATCACTTTACTCTTATTTTTCTTTAGGCTGCTAAAACTCAAGACTGTTCGTAGCTACAAGATTACAGTCTATGTCCACACCTGGACAAGCTTTGCGGTACAGGATTCGATTCTTAAATCTTTGTCTAAGGATAATACTGTACACAGAAACTGTGCCACAGTCCTGTGTGTTCAATGTATTGGTATCAGTGACATGGTATTATAGAGAAAAATATCTTTCTGGATAGTTTAAAATGAGAATGACCTACGCCTTTTTCCAATTTCTTGTCACTGTACTACATGACACACCACTCGTAGAACTGATGTGCAACGATGCTGGTATCAGTGGTCTCGTGAATATTCTCACATCGGTAAACGAGATTCTGGATGTGCATGCGCCACAGACGTCCGCCAGGATCGTCGTATTTTAAGGGCATCAGTGACAGATCGTACAGCTACCACAGCACGGGTAAGATGGTTTGTGAGCCCAGACGTGTTAACACGAATTGTTGCGAACTGATTATTAGCAGCATGGCTACGGGAACATGCACCTCTAACCCGTCTTCCACTCACGCCGCATCGTCGAGGTGCATTCCTTGACTGATGCCGTCACTGCATCACTTGGAAGATGGAATGGCGCGCCATGGTCCCCAGAGATGAAAGCAGATTCTGCCTCCACGCAAGTGGTGGTTGTTTGCACGTACAACATAAATCTCGTCAGCGCTGCCTCACAGTGTGCATTAGCCCAACTCAAGCTTGCCCCGCCCAGACCAAATGTCTGGGGTGCGACAAGCTATAACTCTCGTTCATCTCTGGTGTTTCTGGAGAAGACGCTAACCAGCGATCGGTACGTGCAAAATGTGGTCAGATCCATTATTTTGGCATTCTTGCAACAGGAAGTGATGTGTGGTTCCATCAGGATAAAGCTCGCCCTGATACTGCACGTGAAACTCAACGTGCTCTGCAAGGTGTGCAGCAAGTTCCCTTACCAGCATGATCAGCAGGCTTGTCTCCAATCGAGCAATTGTGGGATGTGGTGAAAGGAAAAGTGACTTGTGCGATTCATCAACCAAAAACTGTTACAGAACTACCTGAACAGGTCGAGCAGGAGTGGGATAATTCACCCCAGGACAGTATTCGCCATCTATGCGATCGGCTGGACGCCAGAATCAGTACCTGCATTGGCGCCCTTAGAGGCTACACCATGTACTAATATGGGTGCTTCAGCATGGGTTGGTTCCTGGTATCTCAAAAATGCTTTTGCTATTAATCTGTAAATGTAATCATTTTATGCACTCTAAATGCACTGCTGCAAAAATAAATCTTGAGTGAAATGTAAACCTCTAAAAGGGTGAACTATTTTCTTTTTGGCAGTATGCATTCCCAAATTATTTCACTGAGGATGACAGTAGCATGGTTCATTCACCGAACGAATGCAGAAATGACAAATATTGAGATAAGCGACCATGCTATAAAAAAATAGCTAAAATTGCAGAGTAGAAGAACGGCTTCAGGACGTCAAAAGATAGCTGTTCGATTCTACACTGATCGTCATAAAAAGAGCTGCACTCAGAAGAACAAGGAAGATTGTCATCATTGTTGTCACGCAGGTAAATGGTGCCATACATACGAAATGATTACACCCACAATACGTGCGTGTTAATATGGCGTCGGTCTTACATGGTTGTGAATAAAAGCATCCAGATGTCATTGAATGGTGCTGTATAGGTCCATGTACCATGCAGCTATCACAGAGCACTTTTGGAACACTAACAGTGAATGGGCACCATAAGATATCGCTCCCCACGCCATCATACCAGGCTGGCGGAATGTGTGATGGGAGACCAGAAACCAGCCCTGAGAAAGACAAAGGGAATGTAATGATGTCTGTAATACACTGAAAACAATAATGCAACAGGTCTCAGGTGCTTGTTTACACGATCAAGTTGTTTTACATATTAAAAGTAATGCAAATGTAGTCTATGAGCAACAAATGATGCTGGATTATGTCCGTCTATTATACAGGTTTATGGATGCTTGTTGATTCATTGTCATGGTACGTAAATGGTATGTCAAGGTACTATCCAGAACACTTTCACCTGAAGATGTATTCCGATGGTCATGAAGATGATCACCTACACATTATGTTCCCCAATCCGTAACGTATGCAGCTTAATCTTATATGACTTATAGTTTAAATCCACAACAGAATGAACTAATTGTTTTTCTAACCAGTAATTTGCAAATACAAAGAATTCTCGAATTTTAATATGCATCTAATCTTTTCTCTAAGCTATTTCTTTTACGGCTTTAACGATTAGCTCCGTTCCTTCCTGCAATTCTTCTAGCTGAGAGCATATGGTAATTTTAATTTTTCCTTTTATTTCTTGCGTTGCACTATTGTTAAAGCGTTGTGTCTTCTATGTCATCTTGGGTGTACATTGGCAACTATTCTTCTCCGAAATCTTGCAGAATTCCTGTATAGAAATTTAAGTTTACAGTTTTTTCAAACGAAGTACTGTTAAAAACAGTTATTCTATTAGTTTTGAACTCTGCAAATGGCTTTTCTGTTGCTAGTTGCATAATATCCAGTCTACCATATTTACATTCCATATAACCATCCTTTTTAAGCAGATCAAAATGGGAATTAATGTTTATAAACAGATTTCTCGTGTATTTTTTAATACAATAAACGCCCTTGAATCTATTAGTTTCTGCGAGTACTCCAGTGTGTGACCACTCTCCAGTGATGTTCAAGATATCCTGTATTCCCCATTATACCAAGATTTTTCCATACACTGTGTTTAAAGTAATAGGTAAACCCTGCTTTCATATCTGCAATTGGTTTTCCTTTTTCCAACAGCAGTTTATATCCTTCCTTTATGATAGCTCGTTTCGTCTGTCTTTAACGCAGAATGGTGTAAGCCTCTGTTATACATGTACTCTTTTTCTTATGATCTGTGGGATAACATTATTTGTAGGAACTAGACCAAATTCAGCAATATTTATATTTGTCAGTATCGTGGAGAACAATGTTCTAAAATGAGAAAAATATGTTTCTCCAGCTTTAATATAACATTTTTGTGTGATACTTATGTCGACATTGTTGGAGCCTATGTTAAAAATTTCCCCACGGTTCACAGGTCAATAATTAAAACTGTAGCAGACAGAACATAGTTTATACCCTTTTCGTGGCCTTGGTTGTCTCAAATGGTTACTTTTATGCCAGTCAACTTTTGCTGCATTCTTATTGATGTAGCAGACAAATTGCAGAACGCTGTTAAACACAACACAGCTACTGTTCCGTAAGCTATCTGATAATTTATGTCATATAGAAGCAGTTGGCACAGAGTACAGCAGAGGACACTGTAAATAATGTTTTGTGGCATTTAATACACTTTAACTTTCTTCCATAGGATCAAATACACCATCCGTTCTGTAGTTCATACTGTAACTTTCAGTCTGGTAATACCATGTCCTTTAGCCAAGGAAGACATAAAAGTATCTTGTAGCTGCATGTCTGTACACTTAATAAACATTACCGATATGTTTTTTCGCTCCTGGGCTTATGGTCTGACATGTAAATATGTTATATATCTTTGCTCTACAGATGGAGACCATCTACATTAAACAGATGATTCCAACTTCGTTATCATCATTTAGAATCACAGTGCTGTTTCCTTGGTAGTCTCCTTGAAACAGAAGTCAATGTCTGATGTTAGGTAGATAAAAATCCCAGCGTACTCTTTCCTTACATCCAGTCCTTAAGATAACAGTCATCTACACATAGCTGCTGCATTATGCGATGCAGTTCATCCATTAGTACAGATATTTTAACATAAAAAATTCCATTTTGTATAGTACAGCCACAGGATTTTTATATTCCTTGAAATGGTTTCCAGTGCTTCCTTGCCGACTTTTTACAATAAGTCTCTTTCTGCCACATTGTGCCTCCTGCGTAGGAGAAATGATAGCTTCAGACCACCAGGGTGGCCGAGCGGTTCTAGGCGCTACAGTCTGGAACCGCGCGACTGCTACGGTCGCAGGTTCGAATCCTGCCTCGGGCTTGGATGTGTGTGATGTCCTTAGGTTAGTTAGGTTTAAGTAGTTCTAAGTTCTAAGGGACTGATGACCTTAGAAGTTAAGTCCCATAGTGCTCAGAGCCATTTTTTTTTTTTGATAGCTTCATCTCGACGCCGTGTCTCGCAAATATGAACGTCGAGAATTTACCATGTAGATAATTGTTAGGTATACAACACATTTCCTTCTTTAGCATACAGACTACCCATTATTTAACTGTTCTTGGTAGACCCCTTGATCGCAGATTTTGACTACTGTAATGTTGTCACAAAATCGTTCTATAATTGGCATAAGCACATTTAAATTATTCTTACCAAGGAACACACCACTTTCAGTGTAATTTAATGTTACCTGTGTCAGTAACAAGATGCTCCAGTCTCGCTAATAATAACCACAAACCCAAGCTTTTATTCGTTGGTCTTGTCCTCCTCCCTAATAGCTAAGGAATGTTTAGCACTTTGGAGGTAGCCATGTTGACAGTTTTCATTACCACAGACTACTGACTAGTCGTGGCTATCAACACGTCTTATATAGAACACATAAAGATCCAAGGTGTTGGTAATTTTTGCTGATGGGGCAGACTTTGTGTTGACAACGTAATTTTGCTGCAGAGGCAGAATTTTTGTTGGTGTGGCTGTGTATCAGGTTACAGTAGAGCGAGCATTTCGCCGTGTAAGACCTTCAGGCTATGGTTCACGGTCCATTACTCCTGTAAAAAGAATTAGATGCTTCTGAAGCAGATTTAAATTGTAAGTTCAAAACTGAGCTGGTTGTTATTAAAACTACAACAAAAAAAGAGTTTTTTCTGTGTGTAAATGTATATGCAAATTCAATAATATTTTTGTATATAAATTTGTTTTCCGCGGTGTAGATATTGTGTTGGTCGACTTCCCATGGTGCGCCACACACCGCATATATTGCTGCAGAAGACGAGGTTTCAAATAGCCCTGTAACAAGCCGTCGCCGGACCTTGCTCTCTCAGAGCTCACCGTCACCAGGTTCGCCACCAGAGGACACCATCATCTCTTCGACTCAATGCAGGCGAATATAACACGTCCTGCATCTTTTGAAGTGCTGCACACCGGGCTGTGCCCCAGATCTGAGAACAGATGGATCTAGCACGATGCTACTAATTTGATAATAATCAGCAAGCGATTGAACATTGTATTGACAGTCAGTGATCCACATTACTATTGAACTGTCAGAGTTTGGAACAATTGCATCAAATAATAAAAAGAGTTATGTATTTATCTTATTCATCCGTATATATTGTAAACAGTGTAAATAAAAATGTTCATTTAATAAATACTGAAGTGTCTGTGCTGCCTTATCCGCATATGGGCTCAGCATTCTCTTGTTCACTACCCTGCCAAAAATCCTAAGAAGTTTATTATTTATGGTGATCTGCATGTGTCTTTTGGATGACGACACTGCAAAGTAACTGAAACTGGGTGGTTGGTTGACCTTTATAGTGGTTGAAACAAGGTAGGAGCTTTGCAAAGCATTGATTATTACTTGAATTTCGCAATGGCTGTGAAAAATAAAAGCTGGCCGGTGTGGCCGAGCGGTTCTAGGCGCTACAGTCTGGAACCGCGCGACCGCTACGGTCGCAGGTTCGAATCCTGCCTCGGGCATGAATGTGTGTGATGTCCTTAGGTTAGTTGGGTTTAAGTAGTTTTAAGTTCTAGGGGACTGATGACCTTAGAAGTTAAGTCCCATAGTGCTCAGAGCAATTTTTGAAAAATAAAAGGAAAGACCCAATTGCATAAGAAAACATTCCACCAGTTGAAATAGACATCCACAAATTGTACATTTCACAGATTTGGAGACAATTCATGCAATTGTTGCGTGGGATTCTACAGCAAGCACTGTATCTTGGGAATACAGCGCACGGGATCGTATTCGATTCCACAAAAGAATTAAAAATATAGGCCGAAGTGTAGAGCCAGTATTACGTCTGCGTAACAGAATGCAGCGTGCAGTGTCCAGATAGGCGCTATCTAAGCACAGAGACGGTCAATTACTGACAAGTATTGCGGTTTGTAAGACAGGCACAGACTACTACGAGCGTCTTAAAGAGTGAAAAAACTTTTTACTTCAAAATCGTTGCATAGAGATGCAGAGTATGCTTACCTGTTCCCTGTCGCAGAGATTGAGTTTCATTGATTGGATACCTCGAAGACCGTGTTTCTCGCTAATGCGGAAAACCCAAAATGCAATGCTGGATCAACAACGAGATGGCAAAATGGTTCAAATGGCTCTGAGCGCTATGGGACTTAACTTCTGCGGTCATCAATCCCCTAGAACTTAGAACTACTTAAAGTTAACTAACCTAAGGACATCAAACATATCCATGCCCGAGGCAGGATTCGGACCTGCGACCGTAGCGGTCGCGCGGAACGAGATAACACTTGTTGGCTAATGTTTAATAACCACATTTTTGCTTACTGACTCGGCATGGTGGAGCTACAATAGCTTGTCGCTGATGCTACACCATTAGAGTAGCCGTCATCATTGCTGGCAGATGCAGTGTAAACTGGCCGTCGTTGTCCCACCCAATAGCATGCAAGATAGTGGTGACCACCCTGAAAAGCTTATGTATCTATGTACTGCATGTAATTCAGAGGCAAACATATTTTTGAACACAGTACTATTTTATCCAAATAAACTTACTGTCTGATTTTAATGTCAAACTGATTAAATTCAAAGGTATGAATGAGTGTGGATACAACTCAGATATAAATATCTTACTCTGTTCCGCATAAATATCTTTGACCATGGCACGTAACAAAACGAAAGTTTTGTAGTTTCACAGCTACATTCTGACTGGTGGTTCATTTTAATACTGTGCTGTGATTACCTGGAGAGGGAGGAGGGAGGGGAAAGGAGGTGTGGCTTGTCAGACGATGACGTCGTTGGTAACGATGATGGTGTTACTGGTAAGAGTGATGACATCAGTGATGAAGAGGACGGGGCTTGTGACATCATGCGAGGGCAGCTCCTGATGCGCTCGAGATAACCTTCATAACAGTCAGTAGATGTCTGAGGGTCAAAGTGTTCTGGATAATACCTTGATATACTACTTACGTGCAGATCAAAGCACTTTATTTGTACAATGTTTTTAAGTGCTATTCATATGTTGACAAAACATTACACAGATCTGATAGACAGCTGTCACTTCGAAAAAAGGAATTTCTGTACTTATTGAATTTCATCCAGTCGCCGTTGTCAAATGTTCACCGACGTTTATACCTTTACCAGAGGAGGTAAAGGCCTTTGTCAAGCACCTTGCTACGCACTGTTAGAGAGTTATCTATTATTGTGATAACTTCGCCGCAAACCGCAATATTCGTTATATCGTTGAAGTATTTTCACAAAAAGATTTCAAGTACTGTTAGAAAGGTACATCCTGTAGTCAAAAAGTCTATTTACTTCTAAAATTCGTTAGATAAAGAAATACAAGTGTTAAAAATACAGAAAAGTAGATTGCCATTCGCCTATTGTCACTTTCCAGAAACTTCTAGTCGATAATTAGAACTATTTACGAAATATTCTGGATGTCGAAAGTGTGAATATCGATTAAATTGGATTTTGCAAACGTTATTGGAGATGTGAATCTTTGAAATGCAAGATCGCTTTTTACGTCATTGACCAAATGGAGCAGACGCCGTATTGGAATATTTTTTTTTCTATAACTAAAGTCCTATGTTTCACAGATTTTGTGTCAAAAATTTCGTGCTATGAAACTATGCTGTTTCAAGGCACATCTATTCAAAATTCATCTTTTTCTTTTTTTGTAATATAATAAGTCGAGAAATGGCACGTACTGACTAAAAATGTTGCCAAACATCTAGGTTAAAAGGTGTGAGGGACAGTAAAATCTCTCTAGATATGTTACTCATCCAGAGGCTGAGTGGAGATTACGTACACCATCATCGCTTGTGACCCCTCGCCTGCCTCATTCGAAACTATGCTCTCACCTGCAGCCACGTCTCGCCTAGAGCGTCAGATCTCGGGGCATCAGCGTGTAACGGTCCAACTTGTTTTTTACACTGCCCAGACACGTTAACGTGAACACCTGTTCAAAGTCTGAACAACCACGTGCAAGAAGTACAGGAAGAGCCAGCGAGGTTCTGGACCGTACCGATAGGAGTGTCATTGTGGCCGAGCGGTTCTAGGCGCTTCAGTCCGGAACCACGCGGCTGCTATGGTCGAAGGTTCGAATCTTGCCTCGGGCATGGACGTGTGTGATGTCCTTAGGTTGGTTAGGTTTAAGTAGTTCTAAGTGTAGGGGACTTATGACCGCAGATGTTAAGTCCCATAATACTTAGAAACATGTGAACCATTTTTTTTTTTGCAGTAGTATCGTGCAAATTCCAGCCTTCGTCGCCAATGAAAAGCAGAAGCAGTCAGCATGGGTGCATGAATCAAGCGCCTGTTGCAGAGGCGCAAGCGCAGCAATGTTCGCTGAACGGTCGTTGAGGAGATACTGTTGGTAGCACCTTGTTCATCCGGGCGGTCAGTTGCTTAATAGTTGCACGTCTACTCATCCCCACCGTTGTCCGGAGCCGTCGTTCATCCCTGTCATCTATGGTCCATGGTGCACCACAGTTACAATGGCGCCGGTTTCGATAGTACCATTTTGCCATGCATGATGTACATTAATCGCGGCGGCACACAAAGAGTTTACGAAGTTAGGTTTTTCGGAAATGATTCAGGTCCTGAGACCCGATGACAAAGTCAAACGCTTTGAATTTTCGGCGCGGTTGCAACAGCTCATAGAAGAGGATGCGTTCAGTGTGAAACTTGTTTTCAGTGATGAAGCAACATTTTTTCTTAATGGTGAAGTGAACAGACACAATGTGCGAATCTGGGCGGTAGAGAATCCTCACGCATTCGTGCAGCAAATTCGCAATTCACCAAAAGTTAACGTGTTTTTTGCAATCTCACGGTTTAAAGTTTACGGCCCCTTTTTCTTCTGCGAAAAAAACGTTACAGGACACGTGTATCTGGACATGCTGTAAAATTGGCTCATGCCACAACTGGAGACCGACAGCGCCGACTTCATCTTTCAACAGGATGGTGCTCCACCGCACTTCCATCATGATGTCCGGCATTTCTTAAACAGGAGATTGGACAACCGGTGGATCGGTCGTGGTGGAGATCATGATCAGCAATTCATGTCATGGCCTCCACGCTTTCCCGGCTTAACCCCATGCGATTTCTTTCTGTGGGGTTATGTGAAAGATTCAATGTTTAAACCTCCTCTACCAAGAAACGTGCCAGAACTGCGAGCTCGCATCAACGATGCTTTCGAACTCATTGATGGGGACATGCTGCGCCGAGTGTGGGAGGAACTTGATTATCGGCTTGATGTCTGCCGAATCACTAAAGGGGCACATGTCGAACATTTGTGAATGCCTAAAAAAACTTTTTGAGTTTTTGTATGTGTGTGCAAAGCATTGTGAAAATATCTCAAATAATAAAGTTATTGTAGAGCTGTGAAATCGCTTCAATCATTTGTAATAACCCTGTATTTCCTGCCTGTAGTCTTCGACAGGAGAAGACCATTAACAGTTGGGAAGACCTACTACTGTATCCCGCATGAAAACTAGAAATCTTGCATATGACGTTTCAGTTCGAGTGTTAACAATAGCAACAACTGGCTCTCAGGATACCCAGATATGCAAAAGGTGAATTAACGAAATTTTGTTGAACTTCTTATAATATAACGAAAAGCTGAAACGGCATTTAGAATATTCTTTTTATGTTAACTGGAGTGTAAAGTCTAATACAGAATTATTTGACTGGGTCTCCTTCAAAGATGCTCGTGAATAAAATAAGATAGGAGATAAGTGAATCGAATTTTGTCCCACTTATTCTAGAAAAAGCAATTGATGTACGTAATTTCTCGCAGGTCTCCTCAACACTTCGCTAAGTGCCAGCTGTTGGTAAGGTATACAATAGTTTTTTTTTTAATACACGAACACGCTCAGAGTTAACAATGGAACTGCAGTTATGGTTGCTCATTCGAATGGATGGCAATCAAGAGTGATAAATACGTTTCCCACTGCAATGTTCGCTCGCCATTTCACTTGTAAACTGAAGTGCTATCACAAATCATGTCAATGATCTTGTTAGTGTTTTTCCATGTCAACCAAAAGAAACTGGGCTCTAGCTAAGGAAGTAAAGAAACGACTGGCTCAAGTTGCCACACGGTTGACTTCTGCACATAGTTTGGTGAAAACCTTATATTGTAGTCTAATGGTGTCACTTTTCAACACGATAACTGATCCATATGAGTGGGACGAGGAAGCCTCTTCTATTGCTCTTAGATCTTAAGTCAAGTTGCAAGTCAATTTCGTTCTACATAATTTGTGCATATAGTTTCCCTCTCACTGACGCCTTACTGGATCTACGAACTATACTCGCGTGCTTCGCAACTGCAGTTAAAGAAGGGCCTATGCACGCCGTCATTTTTGAGAGTTCAGTACCTCAATCGCTTAAAACCAAACCTTTGTAGGATCACTTTGACAACAGATCCGTTTTGTCTTGCCAAGGAGTCAAATATAAATGAAACCTATCGAAAGAAGCAAAGCAATTTCTTTAATTTTTTATACACAAAACGAAACCAGTGAATTCGAATGTCTTAGCAAAGTAAATTCAGCTTGTCTTGTTTTCGTAGGGATGAGACTGCGGCCCTTAATTCTGTCACTGAAGTAATCTTCCGTAAATACTTCTTCCACTGAGGTAAAAAAAACTAATAGCGCCATCTATTTGTTCTTTGATGTACTACGCCCGCACTAAGGTAAACATCAGAACTAATAAATTGAGCAGACTCTGAAAAACTTTAAGTTACGATATCTTTTTTCCGTGATCCGATTTTGTTGAGATAATGCTATACGTTGCTCCAAGCTTCGCTCAAGTTACCTGTGGAACCCCGTGAAGATTCGTCTCTTACTTTTGGAGACTAGCGTGTTCAAACAGACAGACACGACATAAAACATTTTTAATCATGGTATCTTTTTCTCCGTCATCCGATTTAGATTAAATAAAGCCTTTACGGTGCAACAGGCTGCACTCAAGTTAACTGGAAAAGCCCCACGAAATTTCGTCCAGTGGTTTTGGAGATTAGTATGATCCAACAGACAGACACGAAGGTTTCGCAGTTTTATTAACTGGTGTGGAACACAAGCCAGAGCTTATGATATTGGCTAATGTGTAATAAAAATTAGTGAATTCCGAGAATTGTTGAAAACCAAATGTGACAGCTGTAAAAGAAAATGGGAAGGAGTCATTTACGGCGACCATGTGGATGAACCAGTAACCAAACGTCCTAGGTATGATGCTGGGGTCAATTTGGAGACAAACGTTGTAAGAATATACTGCAAAATTTTGGACACAGTGATGGGACAATTGTAAAGTAGATTCAGCAACTTGGGCTTTGTTATTTTTGGAACTTTTAAATGTACATAATTTTGATCAATATAAAAATAATAACAAACTGCTACAGTCTTTTGGTTGTATTGTTCTGTTTCCCTGCTTAAGATCACAGCAGGTGGTTGTGTATATATTCGGAGAAATACATCACAGAAAAGTTTGTGATTTATTGAATTTTATTGTTGAATGGACTTCAGACTGGATATTGTGAAATTGTAAAACTCTTTGAACTTATTCTATTATCGTATCCAGTGCCTCACTTTTGAGAATCTTTTCAGCCACAAAAAGTACAGAATGGCTTACAAACTTTGCTGTTTTATCTTTTGAAAAGAATTTCCTGCGGCAGCTGAGGTTTGAGTTCTGGTGACCAAAGAATTCACCAAAAAGGTAATTTCGTATTCTAAAAAACACGTTTTGTTCTTTTGTAAATGCTTACCGTAACGAATAGTAGACACTGGAGGCAGCCGGGCGGACGCCCTCGCCTCGCTTGAGTATGGACACGTCGCGAAGAGCCTGGCGCACAATGAGAAGCTTGCCGAAAACTAATGGACCCTTGCAGTCATTAACATGGAACGTCAAGACACACTCGTGAAAGCATGTGAGTTCTTCTGGCCTGGCAGCAATCGTTTTACCTGCCTTAGAAAGCAAGAACGTGTGGACAATTCCAGCACACCACAGCTGCTGGGAGGAGCGTACATAAAGCGCGAAGAATTCGCACAGGGAGGCGTGTGAAAGAAGTCAGCCTTCTTAAAAAGACATTTTTGGTCAGTAATAACGTTCCTTATAAATCACGATCACCAGCAAACCCTGAGACGAAGCCCAAACATGAGTCTGTTCAGGCCTCAAGAAGAGAGAGCGGTTACAAGGAAGTGTTGTGTGGCTGCATTCACAACAACTTCGGAACGTAAAAAAACATCAGAAGAATGCTCCACCAAGGCTAATGAAATCGTGAGGGAGAAGCCGGTTACCGAGGCACACAGCAGCCCACGCAATATTGGAAATTTCCACTCTGCACGGAGAGACACGGTCGTGAAACAGCGATCAGTCATTGGGCGGCATTGCAAATTGAGTCCGCCAATGACAACGCCGCGACAGGTGCAAAATTTCGAGGAATCGTTGAGCTGAGACGTGGGTGAGTGGTGAAGAGGACAGGCAACGGCCTTGCAGCGGTGGATACACCGGTTCCCGTCAGATCACCGAAGTTAAGCGCTGTCGGGCGTGGCCGGCACTTGGATGGGTGACCAGCCGGGCCGCCATGGGCTGTTGCCAGTTTTCGTGGTGCACTCAGCCTCGTGATATCAATTGAGGAGCTACTCGACCGAACAGTAGCGGCTCCGGTCAAAGAAATCCAGCATAACGACCGGGAGAGCGGTGTGCTGACCAAACGCCCCTCCTATCTGCATCCTTATCTGAGGATGACACGGCGGTCGGATGGTCCCGATGGGTGAAGAGGAAAGTCGGTGAGACAGTGCGGAAGGAAGAGAACACAGGGGCTCCTTCATATGTCGGCAACATCCACCTTCCGACACCGCCATAACGCTGCTTCAGCTACAGCAACACACGGCGACCTGTCGGCGTGGAGACCGCTGCGGGCCCCCGCTGCAAAGCCGCGGCATACCGGAAGGGCAGGCGACTCGCGCCCTACCGACGCAGCGCCTGCCACCGACAGCACTACACGACGAATGTTTACGAATAATGGTTCAAAAATGGTTCAAATGGCTCTGAGCACTATGGGACTTAACATCTAAGGTCATCAGTCCCCTAGAACTTAGAACTACTTAAACCTAACTAACCTAAGGACATCACACACATCCATGCCCGAGGCAGGATTCGAACCTGCGACCGTAGCAGCAGCGCTGTTCCGGACTGAAGCGCCTAGAACCGCTCGGTCACACCGGCCGGCCACGAATAATGGTGAGAAGATTCGTCGCTGCCTCTTTCCCCTCAGTACCTGAGCCGTGGCCACGCCCAGTCAAATCGGCCCTGAGATTTGTAATTTTGTTTTCTTTTGTGTAAACGTTACTGAAATGAATACATTTCTTTCATGTTTTAATCTTCTACGTAATCTGTTCCATTCATGCATCAACCCCTTAATGTCACAACCGTTTGGATTTGATTTCTTTTATTTACTGATGTCACTTAATTATTTGCTCCAAGTGTGGGGCGATCTCATGGGTAATCTTCATGTTATGTGATGTCACGGACAATTTTTCGAGCTTTCTACATTTTTGGCGCCCAAAATGGGGCGATCTCGTCGGTAATTTGCCTGTTATGTGATGTCACAAACAAAATTCTCGCGTTCACAACACTTAGACGCAATGCGCAAACTTCAAGCTCCTAGTGTCTCTGCCGACCAGTGGTTGAGGCGATTATTTTATTTAATAAGAACTTCCCGTTCCTGCGCGCTTCATAAATAATATTGTTCTGCTTCGATTGAACCGTCCAACAAAAGGGGGCCGAACACAAAATCTCCGACAATGCGCGATGGACAATTGGTTCAAATGGCTCTAAGCACTATGGGACTTAACATCTGAGGCCATCAGTCCCCTAGACTTAGAACCACTTAAACCTAACTATCCTAAGGACATCACACACATCCCTGCCCGAGACAGGATTGGAACCTTCGACCGTTGCAGCAGCGCGGTTCCCGACTGAACGCCTAAAAGTCTTCCTGCGGCCTTAAATGCGCATCTGATTTGTCTCCATCCACGTTATTCCTGGCATGATAAAGATCCTTCGCCCCGCGATTGTAAGAAAGCTTAATATAATAAAGTGCTCAATCTTAGAGTAATTAACATTCCTTATAATAAATCTCATGCTTTGAATAACGGATTAACTCGTAACGAACTTAATCAAGTTCATCAAAGTCATACCCATCAATACATACAATAAAAATTCCGTCACAGCACTAAGTTTGTTGCATACATTCTGAAAATTTCAGTTACAACCACTCCGCCTCGCAAAGACTTACTGACCTTCACAAAAAACAAACAGTAGGAAGTTCATTTTCGGATATGTCACAACTGGACTTGAACACTGTACTCTGAAAATTTCACGAGAGATGGGCTTTATGCAGGTAAAGTTTCTAAAGTTGTGCAGGACTTTGTATTCTGATGGTGTGATTTGGACTTGATCGTATCTGAAGCCAGAGAATAAAAAGTGAACGTCGCTTTTTTTGCGGTGGTTCAGCATCTCGCGAGTCAGGATGACTTTGTGTCTGATGTTAACATGGCTGCTTGGGTGCTAATACACTGCATTATAATTATACAAACAGTGCTGCGCATAAACTGATATGATACTAAACATTAAGTTCTATCATCCATGGCTACATCACACACTTCGTACAGTGATACGAAGCCTACGGTCGCTAGATGCTTTAGAATCACTTTGTATAACCAGAACTTGACATGATCCAACGAAACTACTGCTTGAGGACATAGAACCTGCATAATTAATAAAATTCATTTGGAAAACACTGTTTGCAACTGTATGTTTAATAATAAATTACTTTTTCAATCATTACATTCACGATGTGCGACCTGCGCTTATAAGCTGTGGGCTATTTTTCTCAGAACAGATTCATGTATCAAGTACTTTAAGTTACAGACATCACATATCTACTGGTAAGAAAATGGATCACTGTTCTGTTAAGGTTCGTACATGGAAGCCTAGCCTGTGCGAAAATTGGTTTGGCCTTTTCTCACATAATATCCTGCGAACAACAACTGAAGGGCAACAGGCAGATTTTATATTCCTAGATTTCCGGAAAGTGTTTGTTACAGTGCCACACTGCCGCCGCGCGGGGTAGCCTTGCGGTCTAGGGCGCCTTGCCAGGGTTCTCGCGGCTCTCCCCGTCGGAGGTTCGAGCCCTCCCTCGGGCATGGGTGTGTGTGTGCTGTTCTTAGCCTAAGTTAGCTTAAGTTAGATTAAAGTGTGTAAGGTTAGGGACCGATTACCTCAGCAGTTTGCTCCCATAGGAACTTACCACAAATCAAAAAAAAAAAAAAAAAAAAAATTCCACACTGTAGACTGTTGACGAAGGTCCGAACATACGGAATAGGTTTCTCAGATATGTGAGTGACTCAGACTTCTAAAGCAATAGAACCCAATAGGTTGTTGAGAATAGCGAGTGTTCACCAGAGAGAATCGTACTGCCAAGTGCGCCTCAGGGAAGTGTGATAGGACTGCTCTTATTCCCTACATACGTAAAAGATCTGACGGATAGGGTGAGCAGCTATCTGCGACTGCTGATGACGGTGTAGTATTTGGGAAATGTCGTCATTGAGTGACTGTAAGACGATACAGAATGACTTGGACAGAATTTCAAATTGGGTTGATGAATGGCAGCTTGCTCTAAGAACTAGAAAATTTTAAGTAAATGCAGATGAGTAGGAAAAATAATCCGCTAATTTTAGGATATAGTGCTAGTGGTGTACTGCTTGACTCATGCATGTATATTAAATACCTGGGTGTAACATAGCAAAGCCACACGAAATGGAACAAGCCCTTGAGGCCGATTGTAACGAAGGCCAATGGTGGATTTTGATTTATTCTGAGGTTTTTAAGAAAAGATAGCTCCTCAACAAAGGAGACCGTGCAAAGAACACTTTGGCGATCCATTCTTCAGTACATCTCGAGTGTTTGTGTTTTCCATCAGGTTGGATTTAAAAGAAGACATCGAAGCAACTGAGACCCGTGCTGCTAGATTTGTTACTGATAGATTCGATCAAAGCACGAGTAAGCCCTACTATGGATGTGCTCCGCGAACTCAGAGGGGAATCTCTGGAGGGAAGAAGGCGTTCTGTTCGCGAAACACTATTGATAAATTGTTCAAAGGTTTCATTGACGTTAGTCACCTCTGAAATGTGTCACTCACACACACACACACACACACACACACACACACACACACACACACATATATATATATATATATATATATATATATATATATATATATATATATATATATATATATACCGGGTGATCAGAAAGTCAATATACATTTGAAAACTTAATAAACCACGGTATAATGTAGATAGAGAGGTAGAAATTGACACACATACTTGGGATGACATGGGGTTTTATTAGAACAAAAAAAAGAACGAAGTTCACAAAATGTCCGACAGACGGAGCTGGACAGCAAAACGTCAGTTACAGCGCATGACAATCGTGTATAAAAGGAGCTGTAATGAGAGAGAGAATCAGATGCACCAGCAGTCGCAGCATATTGACGTTACCTGAAAAGGCGCTTTTAGTGAAGCTGTATTATTATAATGGGGAATGTGCTAGTTCAGCGTTACGATCCTATCGCGATAGGAAGGGGATTCGAACGGGTAAAGGTCCGTTGACAAATGCAGCTGTGTCAAGAATGATTTCGAGGTTCGATGCCACCGGTTGTTTAGACGATAGACCCCGTAGTGGCCGAACGAGCACAAGGCGTAATGCTGCTGAAACAGTTCAGGAAGAAATGGAGACTGTAGCTGGTTCGTCTATGCACGGGGAAGTCAGCGCTCGTGCAGTCGCACGTCGCACTGGCATTCCACACACTACTGTTTGGTTGGCATTGAGGCGTACCCTCCGATGCTATCCGTACAAAATCCATCGGCATCATGAACTGTTACCTGGCGATTTAGTGAAGGGGAGGGCATTTGCGGTGTGGGCGTTTCAAAAGATGGCGGAAGATGACGATTGGTTGAGTAACGTGTTGTGGACCGACGAAACTCATTTCACGCTCCGAGGGTCTGTCAACGCCCACAACTGCAGAATTTGGGCTACGAGAGAGTCACGGTATGGGTTGGATTTAGCACATCTACAGTTATCGGGCCTTTTTTCTTCGAGGAAATGCGTGATTCTGGTTTCGTAACTGCTACCGTGGCGGGTGAGAGGTACGGCGATATGTTACAGAATCGCATCATCCACAGTCTGGCTGATAAACACCTGCTGGAACGTACAATGGTTATTCAGGATGGCGCGCCACCCCATATTGCTAGTCGCTTGAAAGATCTCTTGCGCGCGTCGTTTGGTGATGATCGTGTGCTCAGCCGCCACTTTCGACTTGCTTGGCCTCCCAGGTCCCCAGACCTCAGTCCGTGTGATTATTGGCTTTGGAGTTACCTGAAGTCGCAAGTGTATCGTGATCGACCGACATCTGTAGGGACGCTGAAAGACAACATCCGACGCCAAAGCCTCACCATAACTCTGGATATGCTTTACAGTGCTGTTCACAACATTATTCCTCGACTACAGCTATTGTTGAGGAATGATGGTGGACATATTGAGCATTTCCTGTAAAGAACATCATCTTTGCTTTGTCTTACTTTGTTATGCTAATTATTGCTATTCTGATCAGATGAAGCGCCATCTGTCGGACATTTTTTGAACTTTTGTATTTTTTTTGGTTCTATTAAAAACCCCATGTCATTCCAAGCATGTGTGTCAATTTGTACCTCTCTATCTACATTATATCGTGATTTATTCAGTTTTCAAATTTATACTGACTTTTTGATCACCTGGATCTACTGCCACCAGCAGACATTCTGCGTAAAGATTTCAGAAATCAGGGTTCGTGCGGAGGCATATAGGTAATCGTTTTCACGCACTTTACTTGCGATTGGAATAGACAGAATGTCTAGCAGTGGTAGAAGATATCCTCCGCTATGCATCATACGGTACCTTACGGAGTATGTACGTAGATGTGGATGTAGTTTTATTGGGTGAATTTACATAGTGATAGCCACCATCGAGACTAGCGAGATCTGTTGTGCGTCAGATTGTCGCCTGCTGCACATGGTCCACGCCAGAGAGTTATCGGAAATAGCACACAATACAGCGAAAGTCGTCCGTGCAGCCCATCCTCTGAGAATCCAGAGATGTAGCAAAAACGTACTTGGCCGGAGTGTGGAGAGAGCGCGGAGGCTATAGCGACAAGTGAGCAGACGCTCAGTCCTCGCGTCCGTTAGCGTCCTTGCTCGGCTCCTGGGAGCGGCGCGTTTCCACCCCGCAGCCGCTGCGCTGCACCACGCTCGCGCACGACCGAGGGGCGGTGCGACTACTCTGTTCTGCGGGATCGGCGGCGTACAAAGAAACAAGTCATACACTGTGCGGGGTGCCCGCTTCGGCTACGGCTACGGCGAGTTTCCATTAGGCGGCTAAAGCCGGCGACAAAGCCCCGGAAACACAGCCAGCGACAGCGGCGGCAGCAAATTTTCCGCGTCGCTGGCGATTAAGTCGCGGCCGTCGCGGCGGCCGAGCTCGCTACCTCCATCACGGCCGCCGCCCGCCTCCACCCCGTGCCGCGCCGCGCCGCGCTCCGCCGCTGCCGCCGCCGCCACCGCCGCTCGATACGATCGGCCGCGACACGTCGGGTGCCGCTCCTCCCCGACTACATCCAGGCAAAGCCTACCGAAACCCCGAACAAAATATACGTCGGTTAAATAAACTGCATAGTCGTCGGTTGGTAGCTAAAGCGAAATGGCTTCAGGAACTACACGAGAAAACAGAGAAACAAATAGTAGTCGAAGCGATAGAAAACAATCTTCGGTGAATCTAAAAACAAGTGTCAGCATTAAGAACGCTAGAGGAACTCCTCTGTTCAACGCAGAGGAGAGGGCGGATAGGTGGAAAGAGTGCATTGATGCCTCTACGACGGGGAGCAACTGTCCGAGGTGTGTTAGAAGAGCAATTCGAAGCAGGTTTGGAAAACAAATGGGATTCAGTAATAGAGCTTTACAGGGCTTTGGAAGACTTGTAATCAGAAAAGGCGTAAGAGATATGTTAGTGACCCAAAGACTTCTAAAGTAATAGAACCCACAAACGCCGTCATCGAGGTGAACGGTGGCTCGAAACGTGCAGCTCGCCACGGACGCAGGCTGGTGGGAGCGTGTTATGCTATGGGAGACATTCTACTCCGCTTGCATGGGACGCGGTGACAAAAGTATGTAAGCGTAGCAGACACGGGCGAGGGATTACCCTAGCGAAGGTATGGGTTCCACACGGGGCAATCCATTGAGGTAAACTACTCTGACAAAGGGCAGAGTATTATTATGCAGAGCCTTGCTAAGAAGCAAGTGTCGCGAATAAATTACGAATAGGCGTATGTTAAGCTGTCTGTGAAGTTACAGTCCTGTGACATAGCAGTAGGAGCCGCTGTTATACGCATTAAAGTGCTTCGACAGATGGAAAGCCTCCACACAGGGTTAGTACACAACGGAAAGAGCCGGCGCGGCGTAGGGCCTGATAACAGGAAACTTTCACTCAGAGCGGCTACGTGATTGACCCGGGGTCGGAGGCAGCCAGAGCGATGGAAGATTCCCCAGGCATCATAGTAACGTCACAGGAGACTATGTAAACGGCAGCTTAACAGCCTGTCGAGGATTCCGCTAGTATTCCGCCTCCGAGGTGGTCACTGCGCTACTCTGCTTCAGGGGCGGGACTTAAGACTCTCGCGGCATCTGGTTGCACAGAGTAGTAGTAGTTCCACCTCCCACAGTTTGGTTCAGGTGTCAGTGCCTCGTAAGCTTGAGTAATGTTTACTCTAACTCTCTTTCTTCTTCATTAGAAGCTTATTCACGATCCATGGTTTAAAAATTATTCTAGCTTTACAGATTCTGTTTCAGAACTACGAGCTGGACGAGCCCACTCCGCCTCAGCCAGGTTAGTGCCTAGCTCCCTCTTCCTGATCCGCTCACAGGAAACCAATGAGACACGACACACGGAGGATATAAGTAGCAGAGTAATATATTCAAGGGGAGTATTCGCTAAAATAAGTCTACTCGTATCAAACATAGGTCATAATCTGAGAAATAAAGGCAAAGTATCGAAGTGAATTATGGACACCGTGGAAGAAGATACTCGAAGAATCACACTTCTGCTGCACTAGATCGATGTCGTCTCCACAAACGCTGTCATCGAGGTGAACGGCGGCTCGAAAAGTGTAGCTCGCCACGGACGCAGGCTGGTGGGAGCGTGTTATGCTATGGGAGACATTTTCCTCCGCTTGCATGGGACCTGTGATAGTAATCGAAGACACTCCGACAGCTGCGAGCCACGACTATTCGACTTGGTGCAGAATATATGATACTGGTGTCGCAGTATCGGAGTTTCGGAACGATTGCAAAGGCACTTAAGTGCGAGAACCATCGCACAATCGGCTGAATAGCTCATTCATCCAAGAAGCTGACAAGAATAATATACAATGAAATGGAAAATTGTGGTCTTGTTAGATGATGATCAGTTTCGCTTCAGTTTCGCTTTCGGAAGGTAGAGGCATCAGAGGGGCAGTTCTGCCATTGCACTTGATAATGCAAGAAAGACTTTAAAAAATTCAAGATACGTTCATAGGATCTGACAGTCTAGAAAAAGCGGTCGACGTCGTAAAATAGCACAAGATGTTTGAAATTCTCAGAAAGATAGCTATAAGCTTTAGAAATAGACGGGTAATACGCAATGTTTCCTAGAACCAAGAGGGACGAATGAGAATGAAAGACGAACGAAATAATATGATTAAAAAGAGTCTAAGGCCGTGATACAGTCTTTCTCCGCTACTCTTCAATCTTTACATCGGGGAAACAACGATGCAAATAAAAGAAAGGATCGTGATTGGGATTACACGTCAGAGCGAAAATGTTTCAACTACACTGATAAGCCAGAACGCGTCGTTGAATGAAACCTGGTGGCGCTGCAGGCACGTGGCGCGGTGACAAAAGTATGTAAGCGTAGCAGACACGTGCGGGGAATCATCCTAGTGAAGGTATGGGCTCCACACGGGGCAGTCCATTGAGATAACAGACTCTGACAGAGGGCAGAGTATTATTATGCAGAGCCTGTGAACCAGTATCTCGAAAATGGCGAAGCTGGTCGAGTGTTCACGTACTACTGTCGTGAGCTCCTACGGTAAAAGGCAGGACAGTGAAAATACCACTAGGCGCTAAACGGTTGGACGTCCAGGACTCTTCACAGAACGTGAGGTTCAGAGACTTATTTGTTCTGTAAAGTAGGGCAGATGGTGATGTCTGACATCTCTGCTGAAAGAGCACAATGCTGGTGCACGCACAAGTGTTTCGGAGCACAACGTTAACTGTACATTGTTGAACATGGAGCTCCACAGCAGACCACCCCTACGTGTTCACATGTTGACCCAACGACGTCGCCAGTTACGATTGCAGAAGGCACGGGACCATCGGAATTCGACCGTCGGTCAATGGAAACGTGTCTGCTGTTTGCGTGAATCACATTTTTGCTGCAGTAGGTCGATGTCGTCTCCACAAACGCCATCGTCGATGTGAACGGCGGCTCGAAACGTGCAGCTCGCCACGGACGCAGGCTGGTGGGAGCGTGTTATACTATGGGAGACAGTCTCCTGCGCTTGCATGGGACCTGTGATAGCAATCGAAGACGCGCTGACAGCTGCGAGCCACTCTCTTGCTTGATGTATTCCCCGACGGCGCTGTCACCTTTGAGCAGTATAACTGTCCGTGTCCCGGAGCCAGAACAGTGCTGCAATGGTCTGAGGAGCATTATATCCAACTCAAGTTGATTATCGGTTGCCAAATTCGCCTGATGTAAACCCTACGGAACAACGTGGGTCACTATCGGTCCCATCACCGCGCACGAAAATCTTCGGCCCGTTATTTACACGAATTACATGACCCGTGCGTAGACATCTAACGCCATATACCTCCACAAACCTACTAACAAAATGTCGGGTCCCTGATACACAGAATCAATTAAATATTTCGTTTCAGGGACTGGCAAACAAGCTATTAAGCAGGTGGTCATAATTTTTTGACTTATCAGTGTATAAGATAAGCTGATGAATTTGCTATCGTCACTGAAATTGAGAAACAACTGCGGGAAGTGTTGAATGAGAACAGAATGTGGATTTGGAATAACCCAAAGGAAGGCAAAAGTAATGAGGAGTAGCAGCAATGAGATTAGCGATAAACTTAACGCCAAATCGGAGAGCTATGAAGTAGACGAAGTGAAGAAATTCTGCTATCTTTTAAGCAAAATAAAATATGAACGAAGCAAGGAGGATATAAGAAGCAGAGTAAGACATGCAAAGAGGGGATTTTTCGCTAAAATAAGTCTACTCGTATCAAACATAGGCCATAATCTGAGAAAGAAAGGCAAAGTACCGAAGTGAGTTCTAGACACCGGAGAAGAAGAGAATCGAAGCATTTGAGATGTGGAGCCGTAGACGGATGTTGCAGACTTTGTGGACTAGTAAGATAACAAATGAGGATGTTTTCCGCAAAATCGACGAGGAGAGTAACACGTGAAAAATACTGAAAATAAGAAGGGACAGACTGATGGGACATGTGTTATCGCTTCAGGGAATAACTTCCACGGCACTAGACGGAGTTGCGGAGAGTAAAAACTGTAAGGGAAGACAGATTGGAACGTATTCATAAATAATTGAGGTCGTCGGATGTCCTAATCTGGGATGAAGAAGTTGGCACAGTCAGAAGACTAATGAAAAAGCGAAGTCATCGTCACTAAGTAATGTGTACAGTGACTACATGGCTACATGCCCACCAACACTGAAGCCAAATAGGATGTTTAAAAGTAGTTTCCAGTTACCAGCGTATGTACGGTAGCATGTTGGCTTAGATTTAAGGGGAACAGGGAATGAAAGAGTATGTCTTTCGAAACTATACAAATAAATTCATTGTGAAATAAAAAAAAACAGTAACCAAAAGGAAGGCAGTATTTCGATGGTGCACAGCCCAGGACATGTGTGAAATCAAAATCTACTTCTAGATCATATGTAATACCGTGTTGTTCCTCCTTGTGCATTTTAAATGTGTTTAGAATGCTTATGTCCTTATAGGCGTTACGTGCGCAGGGTGATCGAGAACTTGGCGCTCAGGCCCGTCCCACTTTGCAACTGCGACCGTTCTGAAGGTCATCCAATGCGTGGGAAGGATTCCAGTGATGAAGCACTGAAGTTTTCACCTCGCCCCAGTCATGCTCAGCCGGATTATTTCATCTGTCACTGTAACCCATTCCGTTCTGTAGATTCCTGCTCATTGAAGGAAGGTGTTCAACAAGTGCGCGCCGAGTGCCGGTGCGTTATACACTGCCGAAATGTTGTCTTGTCTGTGAGGCTGGACAATAAGTAGGAAGATCCTGCAGAAAAAAAAACCTTTATTTTGCAGGGAAAAATTTCTCTTCCAGTTGTTTGTTTGGCCAGCTGTTTAGTCAATAACTAGCGTCGAAGTACACTCCTGGAAATTGAAATAAGAACACCGTGAATTCATTGTCCCAGGAAGGGGAAACTTTATTGACACATTCCTGGGGTCAGATACATCACATGATCACACTGACAGAACCACAGGCACATAGACAAAGGCAACAGAGCATGCACAATGTCGGCACTAGTACAGTGTATATCCACCTTTCGCAGCAATGCAGGCTGCTATTCTCCCATGGAGACGATCGTAGAGATGCTGGATGTAGTCCTGTGGAACGGCTTGCCATGCCATTTCCACCTGGCGCCTCAGTTGGACCAGCGTTCGTGCTGGACGTGCAGACCGCGTGAGACGACGCTTCATCCAGTCCCAAACATGCTCAATGGGGGACAGATCCGGAGATCTTGCTGGCCAGGGTAGTTGACTTACACCTTCTAGAGCACGTTGGGTGGCACGGGATACATGCGGACGTGCATTGTCCTGTTGGAACAGCAAGTTCCCTTGCCGGTCTAGGAATGGTAGAACGATGGGTTCGATGACGGTTTGGATGTACCGTGCACTATTCAGTGTCCCCTCGACGATCACCAGTGGTGTACGGCCAGTGTAGGAGATCGCTCCCCACACCATGATGCCGGGTGTTGGCCCTGTGTGCCTCGGTCGTATGCAGTCCTGATTGTGGCGCTCACCTGCACGGCGCCAAACACGCATACGACCATCATTGGCACCAAGGCAGAAGCGACTCTCATCGCTGAAGACGACACGTCTCCATTCGTCCCTCCATTCACGCCTGTCGCGACACCACTGGAGGCGGGCTGCACGATGTTGGGGCGTGAGCGGAAGATGGCCTAACGGTGCGCGGGACCGTAGCCCAGCTTCATGGAGACGGTTGCGAATGGTCCTCGCCGATACCCCAGGAGCAACAGTGTCCCTAATTTGCTGGGAAGTGGCGGTGCGGTCCCCTACGGCACTGCGTAGTATCCTACGGTCTTGGCGTGCATCCGTGCGTCGCTGCGGTCCGGTCCCAGGTCGACGGGCACGTGCACCTTCCGCCGACCACTGGCGACAACATTGATGTACTGTGGAGATCTCACGCCCCACGTGTTGAGCAATTCGGCGGTACGTCCACCCGGCCTCCCGCATGCCCACTATACGCCCTCGCTCAAAGTCCGTCAACTGCACATACGGTTCACGTCCACGCTGTCGCGGCATGCTACCAGTGTTAAAGACTGCGATGGAGCTCCGTATGCCACGGCAAACTGGCTGACACTGACGGCGGCGGTGCACAAATGCTGCGCAGCTAGCGCCATTCGACGGCCAACACCGCGGTTCCAGGTGTGTCCGCTGTGCCGTGCGTGTGATCATTGCTTGTACAGGCCTCTCGCAGTGTCCGGAGCAAGTATGGTGGGTCTGACACACCGGTGTCAATGTGTTCTTTTTTCCATTTCCAGGAGTGTATTTTGTTTATAGGGACGAGCTTTGGACACTGGAGACTTCACGGTTCTGTTGACAGCGCAAATACAGGGTGAAAATTATTTAAACCGACAAACTCTGGAATGTTGTACGCGACGCCAAAACAACTATTTTTATCTGTTTTGATGATTTCTTGTGTTCTCCGGTAGAGGGAGTATTCGCACTTCAATTGTAATGACTGATTTGTTGTTGTAAAGGTTCCTGTTGTACCGGTAGGGGGCATACTTTGGTCTACAATTGTAATAGTTGTTTTACATGCAGTTGTGCGTCTTGATCCAGTACAGTATTTGTCTATTCATGGTGTGATACGCCTGAAGTGTGGTTGGTGCTCTCTACACAGCGACCCACGATGGACGAGCAGCACAACGGGTGTATCAGCAAGAATACCCCAGCTGCAATACCCCGGCGCCATTCGACGGTTACTGCTGTGTACCAAAGTGTGCATGATTTAGCAGATTACCTGGGCAGGTACGAAGTCGCACGGCACGATCTCTGCAATTAGAAGAATTGTCCTGCAGCATTTGGAGCAACAAGCTTCCATCAGCACTCGTGCAATTGCGCGTAACATGGAACAAATCAGACGAATGTAAGAAACGTCGTTTCTGAACAATTGTTACATCCATCTCACAGTGTGTGCACTACCTAGAACCAGATGATCATCCACTCCGAGCACATTTTTCACAGTGGTACGTGGAACACTTTCAGATGCATCCTACATTTCCATTCTCTTTGTTTTTCACAGATGAAGCAATGTTCGATCGTGATGGAGTCTTCAACATCCACGTTTCGCATGTTTGGACTAAATTCAGTCACCATGTAGCATTTACTCGCGCTCGTTAAGTGGGGTTTTATGTGAAAGTGCAGGCAGTTGCTGTCGGTGACAACTTCATTGGGCCCTATCTCCTACCCAGGCCATTAAATTGCCGTCGTTATTGCAAGTTCCTAGCCAGAGCGCATTGCCAGAGTTGCAAGCCAGCCCCATTACGGGCTGCCCTCACATTTCAGTCGTCCTTTGCGTCGATTCTTGAACCGACAGTTTCCACAAAAGTGAACTCACAGACGTGGTCCTTTAACATGACCTTGATTTGACCCCTCTGGAATTTTTTGTGTGGGGAGAGATGCGCAACATCGTTTGCAAATCCTCTGTTGAATCAGAAGAGGATCTGGTTGCCCCGATAATAGCAGCAGAAGCAGCAGAAGAAGTTAAGGACACTCTTGCTGTCTATGTCCACGTAAGACAGAATACGACCCCCAGGTGTAACCTTTGTTTATAAGTCAATGGAGACTTTTTAAACGTCTATTGCAATTGAAATAATTATGTTGTGTTACTGCTGTTTCCCAATGGTAATAAACAATAAAGAGTGTTTGTGTTACATCTTGTCTCTTTAAGTAAGATTTAATGTCCTCGTAAAATGGTACCTCACAGAAAAAAAATAGAAAAAGTGTTTTAAGTAACTCTCGCAGCCTTCCAGAGTTTGTTGGTTTAATTAACTTTCTTCCAGAGAAAACTCCGTCTATCGGTTTAAGAAATCCTCACAGGGAAGTAAGACTTTAGAGAAAAATATTTTTTTTTGGTGTCCCACGCAGCTTCAGAGTTTGTAGGTTTCACAGGGAAACGCATTCCACACTTGGTTGAAGCCACATGCAGAGAGGGCACCTGCCGGAGCCAGAAATAATTCGATGTTTTCAACGTGACGACACTCTTTTTCGTGGCTCACTGCTGAAACTTGCCATGCACTTTTCGACCAAAATGCTAAAGTCATCATTTTACTAACGAATTAGTTAGTTTTGCTTAGGAGTTTGTGATATAAGGAAAGATAATGACTCCTCTATAAATATTGGTTTGCGTGAAAAATACTGCCGGCCGCTGGTGGCCGAGCGGTTCTAGGCGCTTCAGTCTGGAACCGCGCGACCGCTAAGGTCGCAGGTTCGAATCCTGCCTCTGGCATGGATGTGTGTGATGTCCTTAGGTTAGTTAGGTTTAAGTAGTTCTAAGTTCTAGGGGACTGATGACCTGAGATGTTAAGTCCCATAGTGCTCAGAGCCATTTGAACCATTTTGAAAAATACTACATACCTTTTCGATTACATTCAGTACGCTCTACACATCATTTGATTGTCCGTGCACATCGAAAAATCACCCTGAACTGAGAGAATTGTTGGAAATTTCGACTTCATTGTGACAAAGATTGGTTGTTCGGTGTTACAAATGGTTCAAATGGCTCATAGCACTATGGGACTTAAGATCGGAGGTCAACAGTCCCCTAGAACTGAGAACTACTTAAACCTAGCTAACCTAAGGGCACCACACACGTCCATGCCCGAGGCAGGATTCGAACCTGCGACAGCAGCGGTCGCGCGGTTCCGGACTGAAGCGCCTAGAACCGCTCGGCCACATCGGCCGGCCGGTGTTACAGGACTACATGTTTACCACTAGACAACATTAGTGTTTTGCTATCGTACATTTTTCGCTTCTGTGCTGTAAATCACCAGATATGTAACTACACTATTGGCGGGACACTAAGAACTGAAAATCAGTGACACGCCAAAGTAGTTGATCCAGTCGCTCGTTGAGCCTTAACAAATGGAATATGAAGTGGTGAAGATAATCCTAGTCACTATGACCCTCCATCACACGCCATGAAGAGGAGGAGGAGGAGGAAATTAGTGTTTAACGTCCCGTCGACAACGAGGTCATTAGAGACGGAGCGCAAGCTCGGTTGAGGGAAGGATGGGGAAGGAAATCGGCCGTGCCCTTTCAAAGGAACCATCCCGGCATTTGTCTGAAGCGATTTAGGGAAATCACGGAAAACCTGAATCAGGATGGCCGGAGACGGGATTGAACCGTCGTCCTCCCGAATGCGAGTCCAGTGAGCTAACCACTGCGCCACCTCGCTCGGTACACGCCATGAAGAGACTTAAGGACTATTCCTGGAAGGCACGCTGCAGGTAAATTGTATTCCTGTATCTACTGAGTGGCACTATATGTACTAGAAAGACGCTCCGTTTATTTATCTAATTTCTTGCTTGCACCTATTCGCAGTGTACGTAAAATATACGCATATGTGTATAGTTTCAGAGTATTACTACTGGTGCAATTATGGGTGTTAAACTGTGGCACAGGAAACGCTGCAAATGGTAAATCTCTAGAGAATGAATACTTGTGAAGTTTAAAAACATTTATTAATACACCAAAGCGCCATAAAAACTGGTGTAGGCATTCGTAATCAAATACAGAGATATGTAAACAGGCAGAATATGGCGCTGCGGTCGGCAATACCTACATAAGACAACAAGTGTCTGGTGCAGTTGTTAGATGGATTACTGCTGCTACAGTGGCAGGTTATCAAGATTTAAGTGAATTTGAACATGGTGTTATAATCGGCGCACGAGCGATAGGACACAGCATCTCCGAGGTAGCGATGAAGTGGAGATTTTCCCGTAAGACCATTTCACGAGTGTACCGTGAATATCAGGAATCAGGTAAAACATCAAATCTCCGAAATCGCTGCTGGCGGAAAAAGATCCTGCAAGAATGCGACTCACGACGACTGAAGAGAATCGTTCGACATAAGTGCAACCTAGGGTAGCTGGGCAGAACGTTGGGAGGCAATTCAGAAATAAAATACAAGTGGGAACTGACTCGAAATACGTAAAGCTAGTATTAATTCTGCCAGTTAGCTAAAGGCAACAGGTAACAGATAACATAACAACAGAGAGAAAAGGTCTGCAGAATACAATAAGGTGATAAAAGTCACGGGATAGAGATTTGCACATACAATAATGGCGGTGGTATCGTGTACGCAAGGTATAAAAGGGCAGTGAATGGGTGATGCTGTCAGTTATAATCACTTGATTCATGTGAAAAGGTTTCCGACGTGGTTGTGGCCTTACGATGGGGATTAACAGACCTTGAACGCGGATTGATAGTTGGAGTTAGACGCATGGGACATTCCATTTCGGAAATAGTTTGGGAAATCAATATTCTGAGATCCACAGTATCATTAGGGTGCCGAGAATACCACATTTCAAGCATTAACTGAGCCGTGCTTGGCTCATGTTCCCGCCATCATGTATTTCACACCCTGTTTCTAACGTAGTTCCACCTTGTAACCTCCCCACAAAAATTTAAAAGAAAATGACAATACTTAATACAAATGGGAGCCGAGTGTAACCTCCCCACAATAATTTAAAAGAAAAGACAATATTATTTAGAAATGCTAATGGACATTGCGCTGAGAATAACCTCCCTACTGAAATTTTAATGACAGAAATAATAAATGAATAGGAGCCAAACGTAACCTCCCTAGCAATTAAATTTAATGACAATAAAAATGAGAATCGCAATCTGACTCAAATATAAATTCCACACAAAAAAATTTAAAGTCTATTCAGTGATAAGAAAATTCAATTAAACCGAAATATCGGTCTTTGGCCCTGTGCAAAAATCAGAATTAGATTCTTACCTCAGTATAACTGGTAGTCAAATTTCTGCTCTTATTTCTGCGCACGGCTTGGAGGAACTGCATTGCAAATAATAATATTCCTTTTTTCTGTGATTTTACTGAAATGTTTCTTCAAAAGAAGTGGAATGAAATGGGAAGTGCAACGAAATCTTTAGTTCAATAAAAAAATAAAATTTTTTGAAAAATGCTTTTGAAATCAAAATTATTATTGGGGGACTTGTTGGAGATTAATTACAATAAATAAATTTTACATTATCTAATGATTATATTAATTAACAGTATACCTCATTCAGCATCTTGACCAGTGTTGCCGACCGCCTACATCACACAACCGCACTGGGGTGCTACTACTGACCGACCGCTCTGCATGACGACTACTAGCGTACTGCACTACATGACTACTACTAGCACTGCACTGCACGACTACTACTCGCGAACTGCTCGCAACACTCGCGCGGTCAAGCGCAGACTAACTACGATAAAAGGCTCTCTGGTCAGAGACGCTGCAATGCCTCGCCATCGCTGCTGCGTTACATACGTGTTTCAACCTCACTACGTTAATTTAAATTACTACTTTGCCTGACCGTGAGCGTCGTTAGCAGCGCGTATCGATGTACCCCCAATCGCAGTATCTTTGCTCGACTGCTATTACTTCCCTGTCGTTGTCTGTCGTAAGGAAGTTCGGGTCGCGAGTTCGGGCTGTCAGTGAGTTGGAACGCGTCTGGAGCGCAGTTCGGACTTGCCAGTCGGGGAGTTGCAATGCGGCGCTGGTGCAGTCGGGTTGGAGCAGCAGTGAGGCCTGCGTCAACAGGGCTCGCCCGACCGCTGCCGCCATGCATCACTTGAGCCGGGCCGCGGTCTTGCTGGACGGTTGGTCGGTCGTCCTACCGGACGACGCGTTTTGGCTCGCCGATCGTTCATGAATTGGCTGTGTGTGTCTGTGCATCGACTCCCGATTTGTCTTCGTGCGTCTATGTTGTCGGCATTCTGCTGGAGTCGGTCGGTTGCTGCGGACCAGGGAAGTTATCACCGCCCGGTGTAATCGGCTGGGTCCGCTGGTGGTCCCTGCGCAGTGTCGGAGCGTCTGTGGAGCTGTCCGATCGCTACGAACTTCGTGGTTCTCCGACCCAGGACGTCAAAGTTCAGTAGTGGTTTTAACAACCCAAACCACGTCCATTCATGTTATGGTGGTTCGTTTCGGTGGTTCGCTGGTGGGGAGGTTTCCCTGTGAGCAACATCGAGTGTTTCTATTGCTGAAATTTAGCCACCATCCGGTGCAATTAACTATACTGGTTGACTACAATTCGAGTGCACCAGCGGAATTTTCTGCCTTGTGGCCGTTAGTGTTCCAGTTACCTGCCCTGGCTACTAACGTAATTTCAGGCAGCGTCCTTTCCTCACCTGTTGTCAGTGTCCAACATGGTGTGTAATTTTGACAGCTACTACATACTTCATTGTAAATTATCGCGTTCGTAACCTTTTGTGTTTGAGTTCTCATGTACTGATTGATGGCAAGCAAGTCGTGGTGTCGGTCGGTCCATGGCTGTCCCCTCGTTGGGTCCCGACTGATCAAATGTAGTTGCGCTCACCATCTGTCTCACCTAAGTGAACGAGGACAGACCGACATCTCTGGAGGCTTCTGAGTGCCGTTGTCTTTATTGTCTCTCCCACCAGTATTTAATTATCTGTTTTCAGCTATTTAAAATTTAAGGCTTGTGGTTATATTTTTTTTTAAATTTGGAAAATTAATTGTGGGCTTTCAGCCTTGCAACTTTATTCTTAAAATTATGTTTCAAGCTTAAACATTGCAGCCTCATGCCTTTAAAAGATTATGCTAATGTATTTTA
Organism: Schistocerca piceifrons; assembly: GCF_021461385.2. Taxonomy (NCBI): domain Eukaryota; kingdom Metazoa; phylum Arthropoda; class Insecta; order Orthoptera; family Acrididae; genus Schistocerca; species Schistocerca piceifrons. The sequence continues at coordinate 66,673 of NW_025728756.1, forward strand.
AAATTTTGAAATTTAATTGTGGCCTTCAGCCATTTCTATTGCACCTTGCATATGTTTGTTCTATCTACTTTGCCTTGAGGCTTTCCACCTAGCTGCGATATATGTTTTTTTAATTATTTTGCTTGATATTTAAACTGCATTTTTATCTTGTCGATTTTTTTGGATTTCTTGTTTGGAGGCCTTCAGCTGTGAAAGAGTTGCATTTGGTAAAAGGTTCGGCTATGTGCCGTTTTGGTTGTATATGTGTTATTAAATTACAATAAAATACAATTAGAAGGTGAAACTGACCCAGACCTTATTTGGCCCTTTCCACAATCCGAATTACCTGTTCTGCCCAGTGGGTTTAGCGGACAACGCAGTGGCCGATGGCTTTCAGCTAACGACCGAGAGCAGCGGCGTTTGCATAGAGTTGTCAGTGCTCACAGACAACAATCACTGTATAAACTAACCGCAGAAATAAATGCGGGACGTATGACGAACGCATCCGTTAGGAAAGTACGTCGATCGACGCGAGTGCCTTTGATAACAGCATGACATCGCCTGTAGAGCCTCTCCAGAACTCGCGCCATATCGGTTGGACCCTAGACGAATGGAAAACCGTGGCCTAGTGAGACGACTCCCGTTTTCAGTTGCTAAGAACTGATAGTAAGGTTCGAGTGTGGCACAGACCCCACAAGCCATGGGCCCAAGTTGTCAACAAGGCACTATGAGTAGTGGGATAAGGACGGTGTGCCCACACTCTGCGTTGTTGCCAAATTTATTCAAGATGGCGGATACAAAATAGCGGCGATAGATGTGGCAACATCGCAATGGCATCATGGTGGAAGTTCAAATTTTGGCAGTGAGATAGGTCAGTTGGGCCACCTCCACTAACCTTTCCCCTCCCCTCCCCCAGAAAATTACAGGAAGTTCAAATGTTGGCAGAAAAAGGGCCACTTAGGCTACCTCCACTAACCTAAGAAAATGGCGGAAGAAAGGTCAATTGGGCTACCTCCACTAACCTAAGTCATCCGACCGCCAACTCTTCCTTGGAATTGGCAGGAAAAGGACTCAGCCTGTGCTGGGCTGCTGGGTAGGATGAATATCAGTCGTTATTTTGCAGGCAGTCTTTATTTAAACAATTTGAGTTGTCACTGGCAGTAGCTCCATCCAGTGGGTTCACCATGAGGTCCGGAGTCCAACTGACTAGTTCACAGTACTGCCACCAGAGGGCACTATCGTCCCATGGCAGTCTGGGGAAAATGGTGGGAAAAGGACTCAGCCTGTTTCAGACTGCTGGATAGGAACGACTGTTCTTTATTTATTTTGGAACTGTTTATTTAGGGATGGATTTAACATAGTTTATGATGCAAAACACTAAATCTGACGCGCTTGTGGGTCACACTACATAGCCTACAGACCGGAAAACTACTAGTAAATCACCGAAATAGTGCAGTACACTGATGTACAGACACACAAACAACTCGTAAATTTTCAAAATTATGCATGTAAAAGGCACTGCAACACGTTCACAGCCGAAAATACTGCAGTGCACAAACACTCAGTGCAAGTAAAAAATGCGTTCAAACTATCATCGACCGTGACGTATCAGCAAACTGTTCCCAACAAGGTCTCAACGTGCGCACACGGTGATGCCACCGACTCTGGACGAGAGGCGTCACTGGAGAGACAAACACAGAGGCGTGAGCTGTTGCTCTCAGGCCGCTGCCACCTACAGCCAGTAGGTGAAAGTCATGTTTGTTTTTGGGTATAGAGTTAGAATTCTTCGACTGTTATACTGACGTCACATGTCTGTGTAAATAAGAGCCAAGTCACCCTCTGGACATGCACATGTTCACCTAACCACTGTGGCTGAGGTGTACCTGTCAGTGCAGTGCTGAGAGAGATGTTTGCATAGTGGCTCACCCTCGCAGACACAGCTAAAAGGTTCTCAGTGCTATACTGGCATCACATATATATCTAAATAACAGCCAAGCCTTTCTCTGGACACACTATAGAAATGTGTTGCAATGCTTCCTAGAATAGCATAGGGTGCATTCTCCCTAGCGATCCTAGCAGGACACCCCATCCCACATGAGAGACGCATCAACCATGCACGTGTTTACCTGGCCAGTATGGCTGATGCATAGATGCAAGATGTGTGTGTAGCTTGGCTGGAATTTTCGGTGTCCTACAGCTACTGGTGTGGAGATGTCCTAATACTATACTGTCAGATGAGGGACATAACTGCACTTGAGATGGATGGTCTGCTTCTTTTTGAACACCTGAACAAAGAATATATCACCTTACACTCAGAATTTCCCTTAGATAACTTGCCCCCCATCTTGTTCGAACCAGTCTGTAGAAACTCCTATGTCGCAGCACAAAGGATGTCTTGTGAATGAATGAAGCATTCTGATTGGCTCTTACTGAATTTACCTGCCAAATTACTGATGCTGCCGGTGTGGAAGCACTGTCCACCTTTTTTTCTGCAGAAGAGACTTTCAGTGACAAAAAACTATTTTGTACAGATCGCCATATTGCACTGACACTTAAACCCTGAAAAAGTGGTCTACAGATCGTCAAATAGATCCCACATACTGACAGTGCTGCAATGCAGCTCCAATGGAGCAAACTGCCGCCATATACGTGGCCCATGACCATAGCTGCAGAAGCGCATGTCAGCCAGAGAGAGGCCAACCAGCTGTGGATGACTCCCCACACCAGGAGGACCTGAGTGGTAGGAGTTTGAAAGCTATCAATACTCCCAGCTCAAACACTCGTCGCATTGAAACTTCTCAAATTTACGCAGAGTATACACGCAACACACGCGGTCCCGAGGGCATTAGTTCGCTGTTTACCCATCCAGGGGAGGTGCGAGCCAAAACATCATAATTCGAAAGCTTTCTCGGACTCTCTGACCCGGTGTACAAAGGATGGGTAAGCCCCAGCTCGAAACTAAGGCGTCTGCTGAGATGCTGTTGCTGGCCCCGACCTGCTTGCTTGCTGCTGTGCTTTCTACAGCCATCTCCAGACTCACAAGAATATTGGGATCCATGCACATATTTATAGTGTATCCACAACTAAATATTAGGATTGCTGCTGCAGTCTGACACCGAGCAATGTACTGGAAATGTCTCCTCTTGACGGCTGTGTTTCTGGAACGAATCTAAGTATCTATATCACACATAACTTTCCACGTAAAAAAAAAACCTTTCATTCTATCAATGCCTTGAATCTATACCTCTCTCACAATAGGACACACAGAAGTGACCACCAGACACCCATACATATATTGCGGAGACTCTTGTACAAAGGCTGTGACGACTTCCCTCGGCACCAAGGCATCGCTGTTTCTGACCCCGACCTATTTGCTTGCTTGATTGCTTTCTACACCCATCTCCAGACTCTAGGATTACAAGAACACATGTATTTTTACATGGATTGCCAGAATATTGTACCATTTACGCGACATTTCTCGAGATCATGCACACAGCAGTATGCTACCGATCGTTTGCACAGAATAATTCCGAAGATGTAGACAGGAAATTATTTCTCTAGAAACCCGAAACTTAAGCGAGGTGGAGCGTGGTGTAAACCACTGAGTAACTAGAAACTTATCCTGTCTGCGAAGACATTTACGTGGAAACTCGAAAAAAATTACAGGAAACTTATATTTCCACTCACGAATACTGATGTCAGTGACCTAACAGATTCCAAATCATCCTTACAATTTACAAATTCAACTAAGGTGTTTCTCATGTCTAGAGAACCAGCAAACGTGTCTTTCACTCGTCTTTTACCTGCTACATGCGCACACCACGATCCATGTTCTCTCAACTAAATAAAGGCGCAGAAATGTGCATACGCAGTCAACTAGACAATTTACATGGGAGGGAATAATGGTCCAGCACGAACACGCGTCCATATTGAATCTTCTCAAACTTCCATGTGATCACGAAAGCGTCCATCACATACTAAGTATTATTTCGCTATTCGGTTGTCCAGAGGACGACACGGTTAAGTCAATTACATTCCTGCATCCCAACAGGCCTCTCCATTCGGACAGCTCCTACCGTTAGCCAGAAACGTGAATCATTCCTGCCACAGGGCACCAGCCACACACCCCCAGACAGAATCATCCTGGGAAACCAGCCACATATTTATTTTCTTAATGTACTTACAGTTAAATATTACGATTGCGGTCTCTATTGGATGACATTTGACATAAACGAAGCATCGGAAATACACCCTTCTGATGGCTGTGGCTCTGGAAATAGAAATATCTGTACCATTCTTATGACTTGACATACTTTCCCCGTTGCTGTCACAGTATTCCATGTCAAATCCATACCTTCCTTATGACTGGACATAGTCAGTCCTTTTGCCCATGTTGGAACACACACACATACTTTATAAGCGTCATGCTGTAGGTGAACCTATCACACATCCACTACTAGTAAGTATAATACTCCGTAATAACCGATTGCTGGCGATACGAAATAATACTGACCAAAAGTCAGTGCTCGGTGGACACGTCTCATAAGTTTTTCTTGCTAGTTGTAGCACTGTGTCTTAGAAGGAGAGACTAATTCGTCTTAGAAACCGCCAGATGTTAAAAAATACGATCGCAGCAGCTAGCTACTGTATATTCCTGCCACAAGCAGTGTTGGTTCTACAGGTGCGCACAAGTCTCCATGTTAAAAGCTATACCGGCTTTATAAGTTGAGGTATGGCATTACCTTGAAATGAAGTGGTTTTTCCAGACAAATACTGTGGCACTGAATACCGACGGTGATCGCCAGAGTGTATATTACCAGGTCGACACTGCGGTTACACGTCGCCGACGGAGCAACCTCGTAATAAAATTTCTGAATTTAGAAAGCGATTTGGCTATGGTACGTGGTATGAAACCAGTATTCATAACTCCCTTATGCCGTCGCTAGATATTTCTCCAGTATTTGTAACGCATTCTGTCTCGATGCCATGTCAGAGTTTCCGTGATATATCCACTGAGTTATAGGTGGTGCTTCATTGAGAAGGATCACAATCAGTAGGTGGTGTGCTGATAGATTTCATAAGAAATATACACTACCTTTTCAGATATCTAATGCTACACTTTTGGGTAGAAATGATGTCTATGATTTGGAATCAAGTCTTTCCATTCAACCAAATACCTGCATTGTATCCGATGGAGAAGTTCTTTAATGATTACAGCCATTAGTGAATCATATTTCTGACACTCTCATATCTCAAAACGTCTCACGTTTTTCGAACCTGTCTGCTACAATAAAATTTTATATAGTCCCTATGCCTCTCGCAACTGCTACCATTTTTGGAGATTTGCACATGTGAAGGTTCCAATTTAAGTCGGAACTGAGCAGAAGTCAGAGAGCTGTATCTACAACTTTCTGCAACCCGCGTAGGAACGTCGTGACCTGAGTTAGTGCAGCAGGACTGTGTTTTGGCCGTTCAGTGGAAACTGGAACATGTTGTCATAACTCCGCCAACAGTGTATGGTGTGTACGATGTATAAAGTCAACGCCAAACGAAGCCTGCTCCTGCAATAGGATGTAGTATAAAAGACGGTACGGAAACTGAGAGATGGACGAGGATTTTGCTACTGCCTTGTGGTGCATCCCCAAACAACATACAGGTGCTGCTGTCCGAAGCAGATCTGTGTCCCTCATGGTACATTCATGTCTATCACCCCAACATGCTATCATAGTTATTCTGAATCATCCAACAGAGAAAAATTACGAAATATAAAAGCTTCACTAACTTCATCCGATACAGAACTCAATAAGAGTTTTACCGCATCTCTCTCCTCCCATATATCGAACACAAATACCATCTGCATGCCACCATCGAGCACATGTGACGATCCTATTAGATATACAAGTATTGATCCATTGCTCAGAGCAGTATAAAGTTGCACCGCCTGTACTGTAGGAGGATGACCGCATCCTACAAACTATACTATAAGGTGCAAGAGGCGCTTCCTGTGACCCTGTGTCATTGTTTGAAACATTGTGTTTTTTCTGCAGTAACACACTTTGTGGACTGCCATACATTTTGTTTCTTCTGCCATGACTTCGAGGTTTGTGTCAGGTTCTAAACTGATATTAACACATTCCGATACAGTGCTTCTCACAGAAAACTGGATGTCGCACAGTGTAAATCATGTTGTTACTGCTGCTACCATAACACACCACACACACACTGGATGATTTTAAATAAAAGACATTTAGAACGTAAGGATACTGGAAGAGTTTGGCAGCATTGTGGAGCGTTTCCAAACTGCTGTCCGCACGTGACTGACGACCTCTACATTTAAACTCATCTGACACAGTGGTGAAATAACTGATGGCTCTGCTTTCCATTTCGACTGATTCCTCATATTGCAGTCGTGTATGCGGTCAGTGTTTCGGTGCTAACCATCCCCAGACATGGGCGCATCTGGAGAAATCTTGTGCACTTGGATGTGCAAGGACTTGGCATGCTCCAGTCATTCACGAGGTGCGGAACGTAGCGGCTTACTTCTGGTCAGCTGCAGATTAAATCTGTAAGGGTGCCGCAGGGCGGGTTTGTCAAAGACAGAGGGGGTCTTTCAGTCTCTAATTTTATCCTAAGACTGCGAGGATGCTCTGTGACTCCCATCCGCATCTCGAGCATAGTGCTTAATTTACTATCCATCTCTATGCGGATGGGAGTCACAGAGCATCCTCGCAGTCTTAGGATGAAATTAGAGACTGAAGGACCCCCTCTGTCTTTGACCAACCCGCCCTGCGGCACCCTTACAGATTTAATCTGCAGCTGACCAGAAGTAAGCCGCTACGTTCCGCATCTCGTGAATGACTGGAGCATGCCAAGTCCTTGCACATCCAAGTGCACGAGATTTCTCCAGATGCGCTCATGTCGAGGAGGTTAGCACCCCTTATTGGTGTATAGTGACAGATTTAGAAATGTTGTAACAGCAGACAGTTAATAAGAAAAAGAAACAGGTGATTTTTATGCGTGATGGAGCTGCAGACGGATTGAGTTCGAAGCATTTTGCGTAAATCAGCTACAGTATCAATTTTAAAGTATTGTTTTAGTGCCTGGGATCAGTACCAGGATGGTATTGGTAAGAGGGAACATAAACACAAGCACTCCTATGGCTACACGGTTCTGCACTTAAAACAGGCTGTAATGTTAGATCGCTTCAGTTTCTGACCTATAAGTCATGTGGAATGCAGTGCTGTTAATATCCCAGTCTAAGAAAAGTATTTCCAGCTCATGACATACATCCTCCTTGCCGATTTCTCTGCGATAAACTATGGTAGCAAACTGTAAAATGAAAAAACTCTTTCCCTAAAACATCAGCTCTTTGTGATACATGCGCAATATAGCTTTCCAGAGATGTATAGCGTCCACAGTTCACATCCGATCACGGTTCAGAAATTATACTGTGCCCGCATCAGTCCTATATAACATGATGTAACGGAGAATACCTTACAAAGAAACAGATAAACGCATAGCAGCGGCGTCTGACATGTGAAATTACACGTCACGTCGCCACTAACTCTGTAAACAGCAAATCTGTCTAGCAGGTGTATACATGGGGATTGCAACGTGTCACAAACAGTATAGCTAACTTAGAATCACCTTAGTTATGAAACTGAAGTCTCGATTTTATACCCAAGATGCGACAGGGGAATGGAATACATCACATAAATCCTCGTTCTTTTAGAGGAATGTGTCGAAACAGGATGGTCACATTTCATCACACATGAGATGGAAGTCCTTTAATGACCGAGAGGTTATGTGTTATCGATCGCAAGTTGACAGTGCTCTAAGTCACATACAGATCACATCCTTGTACAAGAGTCGAACACAGGCTGTGTCATGCGACTGTTGCATCCTGACAGAACAGCGGAAAAAACGGTCAAATGACCTGCGGCATCTCCCTCTCTAGAATGCATCAGTCTGCCATTAAATAGTACCTCGTTACAGCTCCATCTCAATCGATCACCCCGTCCACATACTGTTAACCTTTAACGCAGATGCATGTAAGTTTAGAGGCAGATGGTTCTCTGTTTTCCTGAAAAGCTTCAAATACAGTAGTCAACTCGCGTGTATTACTGGTACCCCAAGAGACATAGAGTAGAATGCTGCCTCGACGGAAAAAAGTGACTGTTTCTCTGGTTCCCTTCGCTTCCATGTCGACGTTTTCTCGCATTCCTCTTGCTGTCGCATACTTGTTCCCAGGAACAAGAATTGTTCTGCGCCAACAGGAAGACACGCAAGTACTTCCTCAATTTCCCCAACTTTTGGTGTATTTTCCCTCAATTTATACGTATTTTCCGTCACTTTTCGCAATTATATAGATTTTTTTAAAATGTTACTTCTACTTATGGAATCATGACATAACCTCTCGATCCGCGTTCTAAAATTGGTTGTAAATGTAGTACAGCTGCCAACACCTACCACAAATGCACTATTTTTCTGATTGGGAAGTGTAGTATAGCACTGTACTCAGTTGCATCCAGTCGCTTCCACCCACATATTCCATATTTGCAGTGAGTTTGCTCTGTTTTCTGTATGTCTGTGTACAAAGTCGAACGCTGACTCGGGTCTACCATAGGTCCTGGGAGCCATCCACGACACATGCACATACACAGACACTTCTGCTCAGTTCTCGCTTAAATTGGAATGATCACATGTGCAAATCTACAAAAATGACAGAAATTGCAAGAGGCATAGGGACTATATAAAATTTTACTATAGCAGACGGGCTCGAAAAAGGAGAGTCGTTTTGAGATATGAGAGTGCCAGGAATATGATTCACTAGGGGCTGTTATCATTAAAGGACTTCACCATTGGACACAACGCAGGCATGTGGTTGAATGGAAGGCTTGATTCCAAATCACAGACATCATTTCTATCCGAAAGTGTAGCACTATCTGAAAAGCAGCAGATCTGAAAAGCTAGTGTACATTTCTTACGACCTCAATCAACACACCATCTACTGTTTGTGATCTTTCTTAATCAACCATCGCCTATAACTCAGTGGATATATCACCAAACATCTGACATGGCATCCAGAATTACAAATACTTATTGTCGAATGTCATCCAGTAGAGATCGCAATCATAATATTTAATTGTAAGTACAGTAATAAAATAAATATTTGGCCGGTTTCCTAGAGGCGATCCTCCAAGAAGTGACACAACAGTTCCACATCCCTCGACATAAGCTCCGCCACTTGTCTCCATATGACCAGGCTCCAGGTAGGAGGGAAATTGCGACTGCGTCCTATACCAATAGTGGTAACGTGGATATGGTGACCGAGCGTCTCCAGTTGCAGCACTGCGATTGTCAAGAGCGGCGCTGATCGCTGGCATAAGCAGAAACTTTGGGTCAAGCAGCAACACTGCCCACACCACAAGTGGCCTTTAACATATTTACACCGGCACTGAGAATTATGTTTCTCGCTATGTGGTGGCGGGCGTATTCGTGCTTCCCTTCATCTGTAGGCGCTACTTTTCCTGTTTATCGGCATATAGTGGCGGTCGTATTCAAACGCCCTAGGCTGCTATTCAAATGTGTTGACCTTTTATTTCGAAAATGGAGTAAGTCCATTCTTTTAAATAAACAAAAGATAACGCAAAAAGATTTTACATTAGATTGATCACAAATTATGTGATATATCATTTGTTCAGAAAGTTCTCTCGTTGAAAGGTCACACAAAATACACTGAAGAACCGAGGAAACTGGTACACCTGCCTAATATCGTGTACGGCCCCCCGCGAGCACGCATGGACTCGACTAATGTCTGAAGTACTGCTGGAGGGAACAGACACCATGAATCCGTAAGAGTACGAAGGGGTGGGTGGCGATCTCTTCTGAACAGCACATTGCAAGGCATCCCAGATATGCTCAATAACGTTCATGTCTGGGGAGTTTAGTGGCCAGCGGAAGTTTTTAAACTCATAAGAGTGTTCCTGAAGCCACTCTGTAGCAATACTCGACGTGTGGGGTATCATATTACCCTGCTGGAATTGCTCAAGTCCGTCGGAAGGCACCACCGATGTGAATGGATGCAGGTGATCAGACAGGATACTCACGTACGTCTCACCTGCCAGAGTCGTATCTAGACGTATCCAACTGCATACGCCCCACACCATTACAGAGCCTCCACCAACTTGAACAATCCCCCGCTGACGTGCAGGTCCATGGATTCATGAGATTGTCTTCATACCCATACACGTCCATCCGCTCGACACAGTTTGAAACGAGACTCATCCGAGCAGGCAACATGTTTCCAGTCATCAACACTCCAATGTCAGTGTTGCCTGGATTTACTTACGTATAAGGTGAACCACTTGTATACACTTATATATGATCTGGCGGACGGAGCTTTATCTTGCTTTGGTCCATATCCTCTTCCAGGACAATGTGTAAGATGTTGCACACCTGTTCAAAAGTAGCCACTGTGCTACATAAAACACAATTCCTAACATTCTTCGTGCCAGTTTCGGCTTTACACATGCATTTTACATTCGATGGTTTTGTTTATAAAGCAAAGACCTATCACTAACCAAAGATACCATTAACATCCTACTGAACGAAGATCTAAAATAAGTAAAGAAAATATGTGAGAGATGCAACATTTTAACGACAGAAAAATGCATCTGCTTTACGAAAGAACTTAATATTTACGTACTATAGGAGAAGCTTTTTTCAGCATTTTTTTAACAACTGGCAGCCGAAATTTTAACGAAACATTATAAAGCCCTCATATAGTATATTATAAAGTACACAAAAATGGTTCAAATGGCTCTAAGCACTATGGGGCTTAACATCTGAGGTCATCAGTCCCCTAGACTTAGAACTATTTAAACCTAACTAACCTAAGGACATCACACCATCAATTCCCGAGACAGGATTCGAACCTGCGACCGCAGCAGCAGCGCCGTTCCCGACTGAAGCGCCTAGAACCGCTCAGTCACAGCGTCCGGCTAAATTACACATCTTCATATGCATATACATATATAAAGTGCACAAAAGTATCACATTTTCGAAACCACGTAATAGTATCCCATTGCGTAACTTTGAAACTTGGCTCAAAGATGCCTGTGACCTTCCTCTGTAACGGTGAAAAAGAGTGCCATCCTGCGATGTCACCCGCGGTTCGGCGACGCTTCAAATACCTAGGTGTTGTAATGCCACTTCCTCGGACGAGAAATAAAAATCAAAAATTAGCTCCCAATACCACAAAGATTTCCCCCCAAGTCCCAAATTCCCAGAAAAGTGAATAAGCGAACGAAGTTCCATTTATCACTATTATTAGGACAATAACAAGTAATTAAATCAGGAATCTAAGACTTGACAATTTAGCAATCTACGAAAGAAAGATTAAATTTCAGTAAAATTAAAATCAAAATCATAATAAATCGCAAAATTTGCATAAATTAACATTCGCAAAGTAGAACCAACGATCCCAAGTGAGTAATGACTAAGTATAATTCAATGCATTGTCACTACGTTACGAGAGTTAGCCGAAGCAGGTCATATATTCGAATGCTCGTACATGTAGGCGCGCTTAGATTGTTTTTCAGATTGCATAATTGCGATCTATTATGGCACAGTAATACGATCTTCTGACTTCAAATATCACGGCATTACAATTTGAACAGAGGACTTTTACCTACTAGAATAAAGTGAACTTTTAACTAGATAATTGAACTAAACATTACCAGTAGCCAGTGGTTTATAGAACTTCAGTGATAGGTCCGAAGCATATAATTTAAATCCCCCCAACACCTGGGAAAGTTTTCTTCTCAAGGCTCGGTTAGTAAGTGACTGATATTGTGCAATAAAACACCCTCTCGTGCCAAGTCGTGCATTTGTGATTTAAAATTCTATCAAATTATTGACATGAAACTCCCGAGTAACAATTACGCCCAGCGATAATATTTGACTGCAGCGCTCGGCGCTTGTGTAGAATCTTTGACTCAAATGACAAGCTCACTGTTACGATTTCCTAGATACTTGAAATTACGGCCAGCTTGTAGGGATTTTGTTGTGAATGTGACTGTATTGGTTTTATCATTAATATTTCATCATTAATCAGTTAAACATCGATTACGAACGATTAATTATGGTTCTTGGTGAAGTAAATATCTCACGCACGTCGACATTTCGGTTCAGCACTGTTATTTGTGTAACGTAGTCTTCGTAACTTGATAACGATCTCAACACTCTACCGACTGTTGCCGAGTTTTAGCCGAGGCCATGTACAAATCAAACCAAATCATCAAGAAGAAGAGGCGTCATAGTGTCGACACAAGAGAGTAAATGGCCATAGCTCAAAAGTTCATGTGAGGTTTAGGCTGAATTAATGAATTTCACCGCAGTTTTCCCAAATACCAACGTGGACGTCGGAGGCCCCCCCCCCCCCCCCCCCCCCGTTTATCCATATTTTACCACTTCGCCGCGCTGGATTAGCCGAGCGGTCTGGGGCGCTGCAGACATGGACTGTGCGGCTGGTCCCAGCGGAGGTTCGAGTCCTCCCTCGGGCATGGGTGTGTGTGCCTGTCCTTAGGATAATTTAGGTTAAGTAGTGTGTAAGCTTAGGGACTGACGACCTTAGCAGTTAAGTCCCATAAGATTTCACACACATTTGAACATTTTTTTCCACCACTTCTTTCCTGCGATGGAGGTCATAATCGCGACACTCAGCTTTTAAACCAAGCAGTTTCCTTATGGGTGGCCGAGGAAAACATATTCAGACACACCGCCGCTCAGAATCGACACCCCAAAGCCCTCAGGGGGTGGCTCGAAGGGCGTCACTGAAACTACCTCTCCTCTTGGGCGTTGTTCCCAGACATTTCGCGGTCGAAAGCGACAGATTGCATTGTGATAATGTTCTTCACACTGTTTTTCACTGCTGACACCCACCGGACGATTCTACCCTACTCTAAGGACACCGTTGGGCTGCAGCTCCATTGAATGTGATCTGGCTCTGGCTCCTATGGAGTGTAGTGCGCACTATAATGTCACCTTCGGCGACGCTTCAAACAGCAACATACTTGCGAAAAAAGCCATACCTCAAAATTTCATGTGAAGTTTAACATGGGTCACTGACGTCTCATTGGCACCAAACTTCATAACAATTCTGCGCAACATCATCGTGAATGTATCGGACGATGGGAAGATTATCACACTCCCCTCTTACCCACGTTTCATCCTTCCTTTTGACGCGTCTGCAATGGAAGTCAGAACCGTAACACCCAGCACTGAAATCACGCGATTTTTTTCTTATGTGTGACCGAGGAAATGTTTCAGCAACAGGACGATGTTCTTGACAACGTTCGACACTGCTGACATCATCCAGATGATTCAAACTTACTGTAGGGAGGGACACTGTGGGGTTGCAACACACTGTACAAGGTCCAACCCCTTTGGAGTGCGGGGCAACTGCAATTTTTGCTCTGGTGTACAGGGTGGAACCACTAGGCCCAATCAAAATCATTAAACGAAATTGGAACGTGACCCGAAGCAGCCACCCACACACCTTCGTTGAGCATGTTAAGAATGTAGCTTTGGAAGACTACGGCAACCATTCTGGTGAGTGGTGCCTGCAGTTACTGTAGCGCCTGAGGGTAGGCAACCCCATCGAGGGGATGACAAAGGGGTTACCTGTCCTCAGGCAGTAGAGCAGCCGTGAGGCATCGCTCAACTGAATGGATATTGAAGTCTTTGAAAAGTACATTTTTGACATGGTCAACAAAGGTGTGTGGGCGGCAGCGAGCGTGTTGCTGGACTGGGGGGTCTTAGAGGCACTCTTTGCCATTTCATTCGTGCACATATTAGTGTTGCACACATCCGTGATAAACCACAGGAGGGCGCAAAATAGGAGAGTTGAAAAAGCATAAACACCCTTTGCTGCTTCGGATCACATTCAGATTTCGTTGAATAGCTTTGAATGTGCCTGAGGGTTTCACCCTATATACCAGAGCAAAAATTCCGGTCGAAGTACACTCCAAAGGGGTTAGATCACTTTCAGTGGGATTTCAGCCGCACATTGTCGCTGGAGTAAGGTCGAATCATCTCGATGGTGTCAGCAGTGTCGACGTTGTCACGAACGTCGTCGTGTTGCTGAAAGCTTTCCTCAGCCATCCATAATAAAACCACGAGATTTAAATATTGGGTATCGCGGTTCTGACTTCAATCTCAGATGCATCAAAAGTAAGGGTGAAATGTGGGTAATAGGGGGCTGTAACGACCTTCCCATCGTGTGACACGTCCACAGCGATATTGGGCAGAGTTGTGATGAACTTTGGTGCCAATGAGACATAATTAACAAATCTTAAACATTTTTTGCACGTATCGAAAACCAGCTGTCTTCAGAAAGGTGATACTTTTTTGTTCAGTGTATAACTTTATATGGTCGTTACAGTTTATAAGTTAGTTGAGGGCAGAACAAAATTAAAAAAGTGGAGGGTAGGAGGAAGTTAGCATAGTTCTTCAATATTAGAGTTTAGATTTAATTAACTTTGTACTGACATTATAAACATATTACACTAATGGCCATTAAAATTGCTACACCACGAAGATGACGTGCTACAGACGCGAAATTTAACCGACAAGAAGAAGATGCTGTGATATGCAAATGATTAGCTTTTCAGAGCATTCACACAAGGCTGGCGTCGGTGGCGACACCTGCAACGTGCTGACATGAGGAAAGTTTCCAACCGATTTCTCATACACAAACAGCAGTTAACCGGCGTTGCCTGGTAAAACGTTATTGTTTTGCCTCGTGTAAGGAGGAGAAATGCGTACCATCACGTTTCCGACATTGATAAAGGTCGGATTGTAGCCTATCGCGATTTCGGTTGATCGTATCGCTACACTGCTGCTCGCGTTGGTCGAGATCCAATGACTGTTAGCAGAATACGGAATCAGTGGGTTCAGGAGGGTAATACGGAACGCCGTGCTGGAACCCAATGGACTCGTATCACTAGCAGTCGAAATGACAGGCGTCTTATCCGCATGGCTGTAACGGATCGTGCAGCCACGTCTCAATCCCTGAGTCAACAGATGGGGACGTTTGCAAGATAACAACCATCTGCACGAACAGTTCGACGACGTTTGAAGCAGCATGGACTGTCAACTCGGAGATCATGGCTGCGGTTACCCTTGACGCTGCATCAAAGACAGGAGCGCCTGCGATGTTGTACTCAACGACGAACCTGGGTGCACGAATGGCAAAACGTCATTTTTTCGGATGAATCCAGGTTCTGTTTACAGCATCATGATGGTCGCATCCGTGTTTGGCGACATCGTGGTGAACGCACATTGGAAGCGTGTATTCGCCATCGCCATACTGGCGTATCACCCGGCGTGATGGTATGGGGTGCCATTGGTTACACGTCTCTGTCATCTCTTGTTTGCATTGAAGGCACTTTGAACAGTGGATGTTACATTTCAGATGTGTTACGACCCGCGGCTCTACCCTTCATTCGATCCCTGAGAAACCCTACATTTCAGCAGGATAATGCACGACCGCATGTTGCAGGTCCTGTATGGGCCTTTCTGGATACAGAAAATGTTCGACTGCTGCCCTGGCCAGCACATTCTCCAGATCTTTCACCAATTGAAAACGTCTGGTCAATGGTGGTCGAGCAGCTGGCTCGTCACAATACGCCAGTCACTAATCTTGAAGAAATGTGGTATCGTGTTGAAGCAGCATGGGCAGCTGTACCTGTATACACCATCCAAGCTCTGTTTGACTCAATGTCCAGGCGTATCATGGCCGTTATTACGGCCAGAGGTGGTTGTTCTGGGTACTGATTTCTCAGGATCTATGCATCCAAATTGCGTGAAAATGTAATCACATGTCAGTTCTAGTTTAATATATTTGTCCAATGAATACCCGTTTATCATCTGCATTTCTTCTTGGTGTAGCAACTTTAATAGCCAGTAGTGTATTTCAGATATAAATACGGATTATGCAAGCTGTAACTATAGAATTTTTGGGAAATGTTAAAATAAGAATTATTTGTTATTGAGGTACTCGGAGTATCTATTTAGCGTGGTGATTTTGCTGTCTGTTTCTTTTCTTCTATAGTAGTTGTTATGATGTTATATAGTGCAGACGTTTTTCCTTGCAGTAGGATAATCTTCTTCCGTTTTCCGACTTTTTGGGTTCAACATTACGTTTTATTTGTGTGAACAGCCCAAACAATGTATGTAGTAATTATTTGTTAGCTACCTATAGTCCTTAAACAATAACGTAATTTGTATTAACATGTTGCACCTCCTACATATTTCTTTGCTTACTTCAGATCTTTGTTCAATAGGAAGTGTATGGTATCTTTGCTTAGCGCATTTTCTTTGCTTTGAAAACAAAAACATCAAATGTGAAACGTCTGTGTGAAGCTCAAACCGACATGAAGACTATTAAGAAGTGCGTTTTACGTGGCTATTTTTGAGTGTATGTGCTGTTCGCACTGCAAGAGCTTGCACATTGTCCTAGAGAAGCATATGCACCACGGAAAGACAAAGCACAATCCACCGGAACATATGTCAACGTATGCAGCTGTCTCATCAATATCTAAATAAATTCAGGAAAATGGCAAGTTTTCAATATCGAAGCAACATACAGGGTTTATGAGTATAAATGCAGATATTTCTATTGATGACTGAGGACTGTACTTAACAACATTACATTAGTATTTACTTCATTTGCAGACTAATAGTTGTAACCATTACAAGTGGTATACTTTTAGGTTGATTATTAACTCCAAGTATGCGTGATAGAATCAACCACTGATGTTTATTTTACCCTGTGCTGCAGGTTAGGTACTGATGTGTGGACATGTGGGTGCAAAACGGAAACTCTATACTGACAGGCGTAGTTCAATTCATGTCACAGATACGACCATGCAGAAAACATCAGCTAGTAAATTATTAATGTGTTTGTGGGAATAATATTAGACAAAGAGAAAAAACAGCTAACACACTAAAGTGGGTAAATTTTAAGGCACCAGTGATCACAATATATGTACTTATAAGCTTTACACCCTGTATAAAATGGCAATAATCAATATTCTTGTGCATTCCTGGAACTGATAACATGCTGCTGATGAAAAGACTGGTGTTATTGGAAATCATTTGATTGATAAATAATCAGAACAGCTGCTGTGAGAAGATTTATTGATCTCCTATTGGTTCACCATTAGTTTCGTGGCTGTGAAGTCACATGCTCAGGTGCCAAGTAATTGAACTTTCTAGACATGGAAACAGTCCATCAGTAAAACACAGATGTCCCCTATCCCCAACTGATCGTAGCGTGAAAACGTGACTGTCAGAAATTTGCCAGAGGACTACATGCAAGATGTAAGATCGGCAGAGGTGAGAGGATATGCGTGGAGCAGCCTGGCTCATATTATACGATTTACATGTATTCTCTCACCGCTGCTTTTGTCACATTTCGCATGTAGTCCACTGTCAAGTTTCTGACGGATGCGTTTTTACGCTACGATGAGCCAGAGGATATGGAACATACTTGTTTTACTGAGGGATGGCTTCCATGTCTAAAATGGTTAATTGTTTGGCACCCGTGGATGTGACATTATGGGCATAAAACAAGTTGTGAACCCATAGGAGATCAATAAATCTTCTCATGGCAGCTGTTGATGTACAAAATTTTGGTAGCATTTTCAGGAAGCAGTGCTCTTGTAAACTGTGTAAAATCAGTGATAAAATAGTATAGATTTTCACACAGTTTCATCGACTGAGGTCAACTGGCTGTTCCACGCACCGTCAACTTCAGCTGGTGGTACTGTCTGGAGATGGCCTAAGCCTAGGCCGAAACCGGCCATTTTAATAAAGTACCATCGTGATCTAGACTCTTTTTTCACTAATTTCATACAGCACTTGCTATTATTTATTATTCAAATGGATGTTTACAGCTGTGACTGTCCACGACGGTACCCAACAGTTACCTCTGAGTAGTTGCTCTTCCAAACACCATCCTTTATGAGCAAATCATTTGTATCTGTACCTGCTGTTACTCGTACTTTAGGTACTTGGGCTATGCACAGCTGTGTTTAAAAAAGAATAACTCGATGTAGTCATATTGTCAAGCCACACACATCTGCTTTCATGCCTTGCAACCAATTTGCTGCAAATAATAGCATGTAGCATCCTGCAGTCAAACAGTCTAGGCATTGGATAGAATTGTGAGTTACTAAAATACACAGAAATACAAAATAAAAGTGAAAAGAATAATTTAATAACAAAGGTTCTAGTCTAACATCGTTAATTGATGTAGATGATATAGAATTATGACGAATATTGTTTGTTCAGGAAAGGGCAGCTCATAAAAATGGTAAGTGGTCCTATGACGTTCAGTTAAAATACAGTTAGAAAATACCCTTATCAGATGCAGTAAAGTTTTATTGAGAACGTTACGAGAATGGTAGCAAACTCCCCAAACTAAATAGTAGTCAAAGATATGTGGAAGCTAAATCCATTTCGTATACACTGTACACGAAATATTCGTCAGCTCAAAATATTTCAGAGTTCGACATAATGGTTCACAAATTAACACACACAGTACAAAGAATGATAACTCATACTCCCTCTATCCTCAGTTCTGTAATACAAATAGAAAAAAAATTATTGAGTCCTACACAGGAGCGCTTTCAGACCTCCCGTAAGTTAAAGCTGGAATATGTAACGGCCATTCACCGCCCACAATCTATCACTTATTCGTCCGAATCATGCACGTTACCACAGGCAGAGACCTCCCGTAAGTTAAAGCTGGAATATGTAACGGCCATTCACCGCCCACAATCTATCACTTATTCGTCCGAATCATGCACGTTACCACAGGCAGGTCTCTCTTCTTCCAGCACAAGCATAAAAGTCTCCAAAAGCGCTCCCATAAGCTCTTCACACGAAAAAGTCCCAGTCTCCACATGAGTCCCTCAGTATTCCTCTACTGTCTGCTTTTCCATTGGCTGAAGGCCATTCCCGCCAAAAATACATCATTCTTACATGCTGCAGACATGATTTGGCTCATCTTGACCACTTCCCTCCACTACACTAAAATATCATAAAAATATTTAAGCAGAAGAAATGCCATAAACATTCAGTTACATTCAATCATTTTCAATAAATATAAGTAATAGTTGGTTTATAAATAAATAAGCCAGTATTCTTGTGCAAGTGCACTCACGTTAAATGACTACAGAATATCGCTAAATATTATTTAAACAATTATTTATGTCTTCCTAACAGAACTATGTTTTGGTTCTCTTTTCAAAAGTGGTGTCCACTATCAAATGCGCCTGACCACTTTTAAATTATCACAGTTTTTAATAGCACTTGCACTCAACATTTAATTAAAGTTACTGGCAAAACAGTAAACCGTTCATTTTATAAAAATACAAGTATGACAAAATGTGAGGTAGTGATGCAGTGTTCATTTGCTGTGTACATGTGGAGAATACGATGTTCTGATAAATGTTTGCATAATCAAAAGATAAACTCGTAAAAGACGCAATAAATCAAGAAATAAAATAGATAGAGATAGGCTTACGTAGTTTTCAGAGATGATAGCTATAGCGCATTGCTCTCATCTGAGATATCGTTTGCTGAAATCGCATAAAGCGATTAAATGTTCTTAATTCAGAGGTCCTTTGTGTAAAAGATTATTCACTGTGAAATACTAACTTCTGTAGTTTTAAAGATACTGAAATATTGTTGTGCCACTGTATGTGCTTCATTTTTCTGAGATCATAGATTTATCCATATTTGCATTGACATTTGACTGTGATTTATTGTCGAATCTCAAAGAGCTGTAACTTATCCATGTTTAAGATTGTCTGAAACTTCACCATATTTTGGAGCATTGTTTCCTGCACAGAGACCATGCAAGTGACAGCTGTCAAAATTCCCTGTACTCGAATTTTCCCTATTTATGACGACGCTGCAAGACTTCATACCTGGAACTGCCGCGACGCCCGCTAGAGTTCTGACGTACAACAAATTCATCTTACCTCGTACCAATTCTAGGCGGTCGATCAGCTTGTCCACATAAGCATAATATTGCATGTTCCGCTCAGCAAGTGATCTGTAATTGGAAACATTAGCCATCTGAAGATGGACAGGCATACCCCAAACCGGCTGTGGCACTGAAGTAAAGCAACTTAAAAGTATTTGTGGGTGGTTCTGTTATTCACCGCGGTAGCGTTCTCGCTTCCCGCGCCCGGGTTCCCGGGTTCGATTCCCGGCGGGGTCAGGGATTTTCTCTGCCTCGTGATGACTGGGTGTTGTGTGATGTCCTTAGGTTAGTTAGGTTTAAGTAGTTCCAAGTTCTAGGGGACTGATGACCATAGATGTTAAGTCCCATAGTGCTCAGAGCCATTTGAACCAACCATTTTGTTATTCACCAAAAATAGTTAACGGCGACTAGTTCATAATATCCAGCTTGGATAAATGAACGGGAGTTTTTTTTCTTACTACGATATTCCTTATGTCAACTGCCTGCTTCAAGCATCCCACTAGGACTTTCACACATAATTACTTACGATAAAAATCACAGTTCAGTCTGTGTAAAACAATTGCCATACTCGACATCAGGACACACACAGCTTTCAGTAAACTTCAGGAGATACATTATAGTTCACCGACAGTGCTGTTACTGTCTTCCTGTCTTAAGACCTCAGCACTGACTTTTCAGCACTGGACCAATGTATTAAACTTGACTTATATATGCTAATTACATCTTCTCCACATCTCAGCTCCACACGTACTCTTGCTGCGCTCGACTGCTCTTTGCTAGTCAATTCTAACAAAACACTGGCCGGCACACATATTCTGCTGTGCAACCTGGAAAGTAAATATCAGTTGTAATATGAAAAAGATAATCAATTGATTCCTGCGAATCTTGCAGGAGAGCTTCTGTAAAGTTTGGAAGGTAGGAGGCGAGGTACTGGCGGAAGTAAAGCTGTGAGGACGGGGCGTGAGTCGTGCTTGGGTAGTTCAGTTGGTAGAGCACTTGCCCGCGAAAGGCAAAGGTCCCGAGTTCGAGTCTCGGTCCGGCACATAGTTTTAATCTGCCAGGAAGTTTCATACTTAAACCTAACTAACCTAAGGACATCACACACATCCATGCCCGAGGTAGGATTCGAACCTGCGACCGTAGCAGCAGCGCGGTTCCGGACTGAAGCGCCTAGAACCGCTCGGCCACTCCGGCCGGCTGAACACCTGGATCAGATATTCCATGAAAAGTGGATAGGTAGACGAGGTCTTGTTTCGTGGCCAGCGTTTTCACCTGATCTTATCCCACTCGATGTCCTCTTGTGAGACCACGTGAAAAGTTTTGTGTATGAGACGACTGTCAGAACTGAGGACGATCTGCTGGCAATAACTGTCATTGCCTGCGACACAGTTCAAACAACACCAGGGATTTAGAACGGGTAGGACAGAAGTTTGTATGACTATGCCATGCCTGTATTTGACACTGTGGGACACCATTTTCAACAACCGTTGTAAATGTGTTGGCTTGTGAAACTTGTGCAGGCAAATGGAATTCATTATTACCGTACTGTAGGCTTAGAATTTTCGGTCTTTTTGACATCAAGTTATCTGCACCGTTACTAGTCCATCAACAGTGTATTGGGGAATCCTGTACATCATCATCAGGGTTCAGAAGGTGGGGCCCTTAGTTTGACCGTTGTGCCAGGCTAAGGCGGATTTTCGCTTGTCCTTTTCCGTCACTCGTTTATAGGCCGGGTCCCTTACCTCAAATTGATACATTTACCCTTCTGCAACTTCCTTGAAAGTTTGTAACGTTTTCACGGAAGCAGCCGGTACGTAAAAATATGATACACGTACAATATTTTCTAGTTTTGTTCGACTACTAGTGCTCATTGCTGCCGGCAGATAACCGTGACCTACGCGACCTAAACTCACCTTTGTTGAGAAACACTCTAGTCTAGTCGAGTAAAAGAGAAAATCGTATCTATTTTATTGGTCTGCAGTCAACACTATTTCGGTTACTGTACAACAGACACGTTGGCTATGGTGACTGAATCTTATGTGAACGTACATTCTTGGGCAGTAACTTCAATATAAGTCGTTTGTCGCCTACAGTAGGTCCATCAGTGTACAATACAAATAATCGAGCTGAAATTTTGGTCAGTTTTTTCAGGGGGAGCACGTTAATACACTACTGGCCATTAAAATTGCTACACCACGAAGATGACGTGCTACAGACGCGAAATTTAACCGACAGGAAGAAGATGCTGTGATATGCAAATGATTAGCTTTTCAGAGCATTCACACAAGGCTGGTGCCGGTGGCGACACCTACAGCGTGCTGACATGAGGAAAGTTTCCAACCGATTTCTCATACGCAAACAGCAGTTGACCGGCGTTGCCTGGTGAAACGTTGTTTTGACGGCTCGTGTAAGGAGGATAAGTGTGTACCAACACGTTTCCGACTTTGATAAAGGTCGGATTGTAGCCTATCACGATTTCGGTTGATCGTATGGCGACATTGCTGCTCGCGTTGGTCGAGATCCAATGACTGTTAGCGGAATATGGAATCGGTGGGTTCAGGAGGGTAATACGGAACGCCGTGCTGGATCCCAACGGACTCGTATCACTAGCAGTCGAGATGACAGGCGTCTTATCCGCATGGCTGTAACGGATCGTGCAGCCACGTCTCGATCCCTGAGTCAACAGATGGGGACATTTGCAAGACAACAGCCATCTGCACGAACAGTTCGACGACGTTTGCAGCAGCATGGACTGTCAGCTCGGAGACCATGGCTGCGGTTACTCTTGACGCTGCATCACAGACAGGAGCGCCTGCGATGTTGTACTCAACGACGAACCTGGGTGCACGAATGGTAAAACGTCATTTTTTTTGGATGAATCCAGGTTCTGTTTACAGCGTCATGATGGTCGCATCCCTGTTTGGCGACATCGTGGTGAACGCACATTGGAAGCGTGTTTTCGTCATCGCCATACTGGCGTATCACCCGGCGTGATGGTATGGGGTGCCATTCGCTACACGTCTCGGTCACCTCTAGTTCGCATTGACGGCACTTTGAACAGTGGACGTTACATTTCAGAAGTGTTACGACCCGTGACTCTACCCTTCATTCGATCCCTGCGAAACCCTTCATTTCAGCAGGATAATGCACTACCGCATGTTGCAGGTCCTGTACGGGCCTTTCGGGATACAGAAAATGTTCGACTGCTGCCCTTGTCAGCACATTCTCCAGATCTCTCACCAATTGAAAACGTCTGGTCAATGGTGGCCGCGCAACTGGCTAGTCACAATACGTCAGTCACTACTCGTGATTAACTGTGGTATTGTGTTGAAGCTGCATGGGCAGCTGTACCTGTACACGCCATCCAAGCTCTGTTTGACTCAATGCGCAGGCGTATCAAGGACGTTATTATGGCCAGATGTGGTTGTTCTGGGTACTGATTTCTCAGGATCTATGCACCCAAATTGCGTGAAAATGTAATCACATGTCAGTTCTAGTTTAATATATTTGTCCAATGGATACCCGTTTATCATCTGCACTTCTTCTTGGTGTAGCAATTTTAATGGCCAGTAGTGTATTTACTTTTCGGGTTTCTTTGTGTTCATCAGTACTAGCTCTCAGCTGCCAACGTAATTCTCGAATAATAGGCAGTAAATTCACCCGGCGTCGTCTTTTCCGGAAACGGAAATGGTTGCTCCGTACACTGTCCTTTCACATAAAAAATGGTTCAAATGGATCTGAGCACTATGCGACTTAACTTCTGAGGTCATCAGTGGCCTAGAACTTAGAACTAATTAAACCTAACTAACGTAAGGACATCACACACACCCATGCCCGAGGCAGGATTCGAACCTGCGACCGTAGCGGTCGCTCGGCTCCAGACTGTAGCGCCCAGAACCGCACGGCCAATCCGGCCGGCCCTTTCACATACTTAATTTCATTCGTGCTCAGCATCACTCGATCAGTGACAGATGTTGCGTACTGTGGAAGAACTGTCTTCTAACGATCAACATTGCCTGCTTATGATATTGAAAATATTTTTTTTAAGGAGTTTTTCCTTTGAGTTATAGTTATCTGTTCCGGCACTAGGACCATCTCAGTATGTAATATTGAAGAAGTGCAGACAGACGGAAAGAGAAGTATAGAGGTAATAAGAGAAAATTCCTGTAAGGGCCAGGCTAAAAGGAAAAAGGAAAGAGGTCAGTTGTCACGCAGTGGCGGTGGCGGCCCCTTCCGGCTGACGGATGGCGCGAGCTGATCCCCGGATGAGCGACGGCTGCGACGCGCCTGCCGGCTTTGCATAATGCGGCCGCCGCCCCGCCACGTCCAGCAGCTCCCGGCCTTATTGCCAACTTCCTCCCGAGCCCTGTAGGCGCGAATTATGGCGCCCAACGTCCACGGCAGCACTCTACTGCTTAGAATCCAGAACGCCTGTCTGCCCCCTTTATCAGTTCTGTACATTATGACAGATTATCTTGAGTTGTGTGTATTACGCAAAGCTGTAGACACGCCAGAGACTAGTCTGGACACCACAAAGGCATGATACTTGTCAGCTGGCTGGTTAGTTGAGACACTGGAGTCTTATTCAAGACAAATGGTGTACCGCTAATCGCCCTGTGGTTTCCCCAAATCAATAAGCGAATACGGGGATGGTTCTTTCAACACGTTCACGGAATATTACCGCACGTTTTCTTTACCAAGTGAGTTAACCCTCCGTCTCAATTTAAAATAGTGGCGATGTTCAATTCTTTCGAGCAAAGCACCAGAAGAAACTTCCAAACTTTTAATTTTGAAACACTAAGAACTTACAGAAAATTAACGAACGATAGGATAAAGAAGGAAGGCTATAATTTAAGATCTCGATGTGTCGTCGTCATTAGCTTCATTATTATATATAATCAAGAGATCACCAGATAAGAGACACTATGGTCCCATTGATTCCAGACACTTGTTCGAGAAATTTACGTGTCAGTTGGATTTACAAGAGAGGAAGCTATCATTCCTCAGGGTATTCCCGTTCTTCATAATCTCATCAGAGCTCTATACGAAAAGTGATTGACTACCAATTGGATCAGAGATCATTGCCACGCTTGGGACACAATTTTTGGCATCTTGACCAACACTATAGTCCGACGTGACATAGATATGTCTCCAGACTTTGTAAAGTCCACCCACCTCACAAGGGAACCTCCCCATCGCACCCCCGTCAGATTTAGTTATAAGTTGGCACAGTGGATAGGCCTTGAAAAACTGAACACAGATCAATCGAGAAAAGAGGAAGAAGTTGTGTGGAACTATGAAAAAAATAAGCAAAATATACAAACTGAGTAGTCCATGCGCATGATAGGCAACATTAAGGATATTGTGAGCTCAGGAGCGTCGTGATCCAGTGGTTAGCGTGAGCAGCTGCGGACCGAGAGGTCCTTGGTTCAAGTCTTCCCTCGAGTGCAAAGTTTACTCTCTTTATTTTCGCAAAATTGTGACCTGTCTGTTCGTTCATTGACGTCTCTGTAATAAGTTTAGTGTCTGTGTTTTGCGACCGCGCTGCAAAATCGTGCGATTAGTAGACGAAAGGACGTGCCTCTCCAATGGGAACCGAAAACATTTGATCGCAAGGCCATAGGTCAACCGATTCCTCCACAGGAAAACACGTCTGATATATTCTATACGACACAGCATGTGCGTCACATGACAGGAATATGTTGTCGACCCACCTAACTTGTACACTTGGCGAATGGGTAAAAAGATTCTTCTACCTTGCCCGATTTAGGGTTTCTTGTGGATGTGATAGTCACTCCCAAAAAAGTGATGAAAACATAAGAGTTTGTCACATAAACTGCAACAAATGAATGCAACAGTTTCACAGTCGCACAGTTTTCCCTGTGCGCTGTCAAAACGTATGTTTTTAACGTTTTCAAATTTTTCCGCGTGTAGACCGTCAAATCCTACATATGTCCAAGCAAATCTGAACATGTCCTGGAATTCTGGAAAGCGAAGTTGATTATGTGTCTCCATACTACGGTGCAGTTACATCACATCGGACGGACGGGCGGACAGATAACAATTGTCTGAAAAAAAATTAAATTTTTCACTCGAGGGAATACCTAAACCAAGGACCTCTAGTTCTGCAGCTGCTCACGCTAACCACGGGACCACGGCGCTCCTGAGCTCACATTCTCCTTGATGTTGCCTATCTTGCGCATGGACTACTCAGTTTGTATATTTTGCTTATTTGTTTCATAGTTCCATACAACTTCTTCCTGTTTTCTCGATTGACCTGTGTTCAGTTTTTCAAGGCCTATCCACTGTGCCAATTTATAACTAAATCTGAGGGGGGTGCGATGGGGAGGTTCCCTTGTCAGTAACATTCGCTTGCATGTAGACGAGTTACTAGATGTTTGTGCGGAGATATCTTACGTGCCGAATGGTTGGTTGATTCTGATGTATCTACAACGATGACCGCTTTATTAGCCAATCGGACAAAAATAATTCTCCACTAGCCATTTGTGCAGCGCCGGAATGACACTTGTAGGTTACACATTGCACCACTACACCTAAACTGACTGGCTCAGTGCTCTATTCCCAGGCGGTATAAATGAAAGCAGAGTTCCCCAGTTTGTGAGCGGGGTAAATACACACATCAAAAAAAGTTTTGCATCGCCCTGGATTCTCAGAACTCCTGCAGATAGACGTTGACTGTGGATATTGATTGTATCACAGACAAAGTCCCTTTGATTGTTCAGAGATGTCACTAAACCCGCCCAAAGATGTAAACAACCATGCATGAGCAGCGCCTATTAGATGGAGGGGGTCCGACAGCCAATCAGTTCCAGTCATTCCGCCAGAAAGGAGGTACACGGCTCATGTTGTCTGCACTTTAACCATGCCTAGACGGCCAATACCGCGGTTCGATCGCGTCCGCATTGTTACTTTGTGCCAGGAAGGGCTCTCAACAAGGGAAGTGTCCAGGCGTCTCGGAGCGAACCAAAGCGATGTTGTTCGGACATGGAAGAGGCACAGAGAGACAGGAACCATCGATGACATGCCTCGCTCGGGCCGCCCAAGGGCTACTACTGCAGTGGATGACCGCTACCTAAGGATTATGGCTCGGAGGAACCCTGACAACAACGCCATCATGTTGAATAATGCTTTTCGTGCAGCCACAGGACGTCGTGTTACGACTCAGACTGTGCGCAATAGGCTGCATGATGAGCAAGTTCGGTCCCGACGTCCATGGCGAGGTCCATCTTTGCAACCAAGACACCATGCAGCGCGTTACAGAGGGGCCCAACAACATGACGAATTGAGCGCTCAGGATTGGCATCACGTTCTCTTCACCGATGTGTGTCGAATAGGCCTTCAACCATACAATCCTCGGAGACGTGTTTGGAGGCAACCTGGTCACGCTGAACGCCTTAGACACAATGTCCAGCGATTGCAGCAAGGTGGAGGTTCCCTGCTGTTTTGGGGTGGCATTATGTGGGGCCGACGTACGCAGCTGGTGGTCATGGAAGGCGCCGTAACGGCTGTACGATACATGAATGCCGTCCTCCGACCGATAGTGCAACCACATCGGCAGCATATTGCCGAGGCATTCGTCTTCATGGACGACAATTCGCGTCTCCATCGCGCACGTCTTGTGAATGACTTCCTTCAGGATAACGACATCACTCGACTAGAGTGGCGAGTATGTTCTGCAGACATGAGCTCTATTGAACATGTCTGGGATAGATGGAAAAGGGCTGTTTTTGGACGACGTGACTCACCAACCACTCTGAGGGATCTACGCCGAATCGTTGTTGTGGAGTGGGACTGTTTAGCAAGAGTAATAGGAGGCAGATTTCAGACTACCTAACAGATCAAAACGAAAATTTCTGTTCCGACACTGACAATGTTGAGTGTTTATGGAAAAAGTTCAAGGCTATTGTAAAATGCGTTTTAGACAGGTACATGCCGAGTAAAACTGTGAGGGACGGGAAAAACCCACCGTGGTTCAACAACAAGGTTAGGAAACTATTGCGAAAGCAAAGAGAACTTCACTGCAAGTTTAAACGCAGCCAAAACCTCTGAGACAAACAGAAGCTAAAGGATGTCAAAGTTAGCGTAAGGAGGGCTATGCGTGAAGCGTTCAGTGAATTCGAAAGTAAAATTCTATGTTCCGACTTGACAGAAAATCCTTGGAAGTTGTGGTCTTACATTAAATCAGTAAGTGGAATGAAACAGCATATCCAGACAGTCTGGGATGATGATGGCATTGAAACAGAGGATGATACGCGCAAAGCTGAAATACTAAACACCTTTTTCCAAAGCTGTTTCACAGAGGAAGACCGCACTGCAGTTCCTTCTCAAAATCCTCGCACGAACGAAAAAATGGCTGACATCGAAATAAGTGTCCAAGGAATAGAAAAGCAACTGCAATCACTCAACAGAGGAAAGTCCACTGGACCTGACGGGATACCAGTTCGGTTCTACACAGAGTACGCGGAAGAACTAGCCCCCCTTCTGACAGACATGTACCGCAAGTCTCTAGAGGAACGGAAGGTTCCAATGATTGGAAAAGAGCGCAGGTAGTTCCAGGTTTCAAGAAGGGTCGTGGAGCAGATGCGCAAAACTATAGGCCTATATCTCTGACATCGATCTGTTGTAGAATTTTAGAACATGTTTTTTGCTCGCCCATCATGTCATTTCTGGAAACCCAGAATCTACTCTGTAGGAATCAACATGGATTCCGGAAACAGCGATCGTTTGAGACCCAACTCGCTTTATTTGTTCATGAGACTCAGAAAATATTAGATACAGGCTCCCAGGTAGATGCCATTTTCCTTGACTTCCGGAAGGCGTTCGACACAGTTCCGCACTGTCGCCTGATAAACAAAGTAAGAGCCTACAGAATATCAGACCAGCTGTGTGGCTGAAGACTTTTTAGCAAACAGAACACAGCATGTTGTTCTCAATGGAGACGTCTACAGACGTTAAAGAAACTTCTGGCGTGCCACAGGGGAGTGTTATGGGGCCATTGATTTTCACAATATATATGAATGACCTAGTAGATAATTTCGGAAGTTCCATGCGGCTTTTCGCGGATCATGCTGTAGTATACAGAGGAGTTGCAGCATTAGAAAATTGCAGCGAAATGCAGGAAGATCTGTAGCGGATAGGCACTTGGTGCAGGGAGTATACCTGAGTATTGCTCATCGGTCTGGGATCCGTATCAGGTCGGGTTGACAGAGGAGATAGAGAAGATCCAAAGAAGAGCGGCGCGTTTCGTCACAGGGTTATTTGGTAAGCGTGATAGCGTTACCGAGATGTTTAGCAAACTCAAGTGGCAGACTCTGCAAGAGAGGCGCTCTGCATCGCGGTGTAGCTTGCTGTCCAGATTTCGAGAGGGTGCGTTTCTGGATGAGGTATCGAATATATTGCTTCCCCCTACGTATAACTCCCGAGGAGATAACGAATGTAAAATTAGAGAGATTCGAGCGCGCACGGAGGTTTTCCGGCAGTCATTCTTCCCGCAAACCATACGCGACTGGAACAGGAAAGGGAGGTAATGACAGTGGCACGTAAAGTACCCTCCGCCACACGCCGTTGGGTGGCTTGAGGAGTATAAATGTAGATTTAGATGTAGATGTAGAGAATATGGACCAACAGTGCCTTGATGAACTTGTGGATAGTATATCACGACGAATACAGGCATGCATCATTGCAAGAGGACGTACTACTGGCTATTAGAGGTACCGATGTGTACAGCAAACTGGACCACCACCTCTGAAGGTCTCACTGTATGATGGTACAA
This sequence comes from Schistocerca piceifrons, assembly GCF_021461385.2. Lineage (NCBI taxonomy): Eukaryota > Metazoa > Arthropoda > Insecta > Orthoptera > Acrididae > Schistocerca > Schistocerca piceifrons. The sequence goes on from NW_025728756.1 coordinate 96,507, forward strand.
CATGCAATGTGTGGTTTTCATGAGCAATAAAAAGGGCGGAAATGATGTTTTTGTTGACCTCTATTCCAGATTTCTGTACAGATTCCGGGACTCTCGGAACCGAGGTGATGCAAAACTTTTTTGATGTGTGTATCAATAGCTCGTTGGGATTTCGTATTAATTTCCGATCCAGTATCAGACCGTGGAAAGGCATTAACTTACAACGAGACCCGTGAGTGCGTGGACGCAAAGGGCCAATGATGTTTACGACATTCGACGCCGCACGTATTGTCTACCATGCAAACACAGTATTGGCTGCTAATGGCAACAGGGGGCAGGACTGGAGGTATCCATTGATGAACACAGCATGAGACTATGGAGCGAAGTTGAATTGCTTGGTCGACGAGTAACTCACAATATTTCTTCGATGCAAGTGTTGTTGATACAAAGCAGAGCAATGCCAACGATAAGCAAAGCAAACAGTGCATTATATCTACAGCAAAAGTTGTCGAAGTTGACATTTCATCAGAATGGAACCCAAAGAATTTCGCAGAGTGAGAAAGAAGTGGCAGCTGGAGTATTAGTGTTTCTGCAAGATGAGACAATGAAATGTGTGGTGTCGTACACAGTCGACTGTGCGTACAATGTACATGAGAGGTACAGTGATGGCGATACGTGCTTATCAAGTGAAAGTGATATTGTAACAGGTGTCGAGCCATGTGGTTCATCATTCTTGAGGGACGGGGAACCACAAATCCCCTCTCCAGTGAAACGTAGCAAAGGACAATCGTTGTCCAAGGAGCGGATACCAAAGATAATTACGTTCATGGAAGATCATCCGCAACACAGTAAAAACCAATTATGAACATATTTCGAACAAGTCCACAGCAATACCACCGCATAGCGCATAAGAAAAGCTACGGATATTCAAGGGATAACAATGTGCACTTTTAAAATCTGATGTTCGCGCGTTTCAATGATGCTCGATACAATTTACAGGATGTGTGTGATAATGATCTACCACGTTACGTATATCAGATTGCGCGCGACATAGACAGCGATTTCAAGAGAAGTAGTGGATGGTTGCATAACTTCAGACAGTGCTACAGACTTGTAAGACACTCGGTAACTGGGAATCAACCAAAAATTTGTAGATAAGATAAACTTATGCCGTCGCTCAGTAAGGAATTTGTTTTCAACTCCGATCAATCGGGATTTGAAGAGGAAATGCGTATGAAAGGAACCCTCGAAATTTGAGGTATCAAGAGAGTTGTAGCAAGAGCAACTAACATCAGTGCCTTAACATATTCATATTCAGTCATGTTTGCAAGACTACACTTGACTTGCGGTTATTTGGAGTTTTCATACAGCTGTAAAGGGAACAACACGTTTGTCATGGACATTGTTATCTGGGTGGCCTGAACATTACCGAGTATACGAAAAGGGGCACCGGCTAAACTAAGAGAAGTGATTTTGTTTTCCAACATAGATCATTTCAGAGCTGCCATAAATGTAGCGTTCTGTAGGCCTGAAGCTTCCCAAAAAACTCTGCAGGCCAAGGGACGTCGTAATGCATTGGCACGGTGACCTAGATTTCTCTCACACCCTTGGTCTCTGCTGTAGCAAGAGTTGCCTAATAAGTAGGTCCAGATAGGCTGTTTTTCCGCCTCATCGACCGAACACGTTCTCTGCACAATGTGGGAGGAATTGTTGGTGCCAGCATTCTGTCCCCAGTAAGTGCTTCGAGATGTTCCCTTCCCTAATAGCTGCATGTGGCTTTCAAGCCCCAAACATCCACTGCAAGGTTTATCGTTAAACGTCTAAACTGCCAGCTTATTCCCAACTCCAGAGAAATACTGTTCGAAGGAGAGCCACCATAAAGACCCCGCATACATTAACAATGTACACGCTTCCTTCAGTGCCTGCTCATGCTGATAACTTCCTGTCGTCTCTCTCTCTCTCTCTCTCTCTCTCTCTCTCTCACACACACACACATACGATGTCTTGGGTAAAAAACAACATTAAACTGTACCCTAGAATATGGAGAATAGTGAGAGGGTGACTCGTCCTCTCTCATGCTGACTGTTAACCTGGATTGTTGGATGGTTATTTACTGTGCTTTGAGAAGTCGGAGGAGCTCTGCCCTCTAAGATTCTTTCTCTTGTGCGTGATCTTGCAAGGGCAGTAGGGAATATTTACGTTACAGAAAGCAAGAGTAGGAAAGTGGGTGTAACAGAACTACATCTAGGATATGAGCACTGATTTTAGCCAATAGCTGATCAAAATAACTTCATTTAGTTTGATTCTGGTCTGCGTATAAAAATCATATTCCTTCAGAGCAAACTATCCCTCCTGAAACCTGTGTGGCACTGGGACTCTTATCACCTGGAAACCCTGGCTGTGAAACATATTATCACACTGTCTGCAGCTTCACCTTAGAGGATAGCCATTTTCACGATAAGCTCCACAACAGAATGTTTCACATTCGCTTCATGCCATCACATTCCATCAGTTATCATCATCCCGTTACACCAATATGATTCTATGTGCATTATTTAGGAGTGAATGCCTAGCTGATCGTCCTTCGCAGTTTGTACTCCCAGTGCTTTTGCCTTCGATCCTGATAGTGCGACTCTTTGTGATCGCCGGCTGGAGTGGCCGAGCGGTTCTAGGCGCTACAGTCTGGACCCGCGCGACCGCTACGGTCGCAGGTTCGAATCCTGCCTCGGGCATGAATGTGTGTGATGTCCTTAGGTTAGTTAGGTTTCAGTAGTTCTAAATCCTAGGGAACTGATGACCTCAGAAGTTAAGTCCCATAGTGCTCAGAGCCGTTTTGTGATCGATGTCGCACGCCGTTTTTCATCCGGTGTTCACGGTGCAAGTTAATGGTTTGTTTTGAACATTTCTTGAATGTCGACGATGTCCCATTTGTGAAATGTAATACATACATCCCATAGAAGGTTGATTTCCGCACCTCTTGGACACTCATTTTCTGTCGCCCTCCTGATGCACGTGATAAGTCATTAGCAGCTAATATTTTTCCTGTGGTAATTGTTAACACAACATTTTTCAAAAGAACCGTATTAAAGATTGAACTTGCGACGTCGCACTCAAGGGGTTCCTTGTTAGTCCCTACTTTCAATGTGTAAGCTGTCGGTTTTAGATTTATTGGTGGTGGTGGTGGTTCAAGAAGACGCGGGTTTCCCTTCCTTACTCTCATTTCAGGTGGCTAACTAGTTACAAAACTAACTTTATTTGGCGCTAAAAAGTGTGACCTACTCTCTCTCAATCTCTGCCTGTGGTCGTGTGGCGACCAGTAAGGGTGGACCTCTGTAAGCATAGCCATGTTTCTACTCCCACTTTAAATCGTTCTGATTGATCAATGGCAACTGTTTTTACAGCTCATTAAACATTTTTCTTGCAGGACCTGAGAGTACTATCAATTTCTCACATTATTCAAAGACACCCTTAACTTTTCTGTGCCCATTCCTCTTATCTTAACGACCTGTGTGTTTCGGCGATTTCTGACTGCCTGCTGTACTCTACACTGCTTCCGGGACTTTGCTAAGACAGCACGTGCCCGCAGACCACACACAGCTCGCTAAAACCAGTTTCCGTTGCCCCTGCTCTCAAAGACACCCTAAACTTTTCTGTGCCCATTCCTCTTATCTTGACGACCTGTGTGTTTCGGCGATTTCTGACTGCCTGCTGTACCATACACTGCTTCCGGGACTTTGCTAGAACAGCACGTGTCCCCAGACCATACACAGGTCGCTAAAACCAGTCTCCGTTGCCCTGGATAGCCTAGAAATACGAGGGCTATTCAGAAAGTAGGGAACGTTCTAGCATTTAAAAAAAAAAAAAAAAGAAAACGAAGCAGAAGAAATACATTTTATTATATACATCTGAAAGAGAGACTAACATATTACTTTTCCACATAGTCACCAAACACATTGAGGCTCTTATCATAGCGGTGGACAGGCTTTGAAAGACCTTCCTCGTAAAATTCTGCCGCCTGAGACTTCAGCCAATGAGACTTCAGCCATGTCATCGTCAAGGCACTGCGTTGCAAGCCAGTTCTTCATCTTGGGAAACAAGTGGAAGTCGCTTGGTGCAAGATAGGGGCTGTAGGGCGGATGAGGGAAAATTTCCCATTTGAATGAATTAAGGAGTTCTTTAGTATGGCTTACCGTGTGAGGTCGGGCATTGTCGTACAAAAACAAAATTTTTGGACGTCAGCTTTCCTCGGCGTTTGTGTTGAACTGCTCTTCTAAGGGTCTGCAAAGTTTGACAGTGTCGGGCAGAATTTATGGTTGCTCCAAGTTCGAGAAAATCAATAAGAAGCACACCTTGCCCATCCCAAAACACTGTCGCCATCAACTTCCTTGCTGAAAAGGTTTGCAAACATTTTCTTGGTTTTTGGAGGGCCCTATAATTTTGTCTCGCAATTGACGTGTTTCACCCAAGTCTCGTCACCAGTTACGATACGATCCAGTAGTGAATCACCATGTTTGTGGTAGGCCTCCAGGAATGTCAATGTTGCCCCCATTCGCTGTGCTTTATGGTGCACTGTAAGCATTTTGGGCACCCATCGTGCACAAAATTTGTGGTAGCCTAACTTTTGAGTGACAATTTCAATCAACGAAGTCCTTGAAACTTGTGGAAAAGAAAGCGAAAGCTCTGTTGTTGTGAAGCGACGGTTTCCACGAATCGTTTCATCAACCTTAACGACAAGATCGTTAGCCACAATGCTCGGGCGTCCACTTTTCTCTTCATAATAAACGTTGGTTCGGCCACTTTTAAACCGAATGCACCATTTCCGGACGGAACATTCACTCATTACTTCGCACAATTCACGATAAATTTCTATATGTTGTAGGTTTTTTGCCAACAGAAACCGTATCATAGGCCGCACCTCACAACTGGCGGTATTTTCGATTGCAGCGCACATTTCAAATTCGAATATCGAAAAAACCATACACGCAGAGACGTTCCCACTGTCACGGATGGATGCCGACTGAGCTGCCGAGCACGCACATACCAGAATATACGCGATCGGCTCGCGCCTAGCGGCGTCAGACGGAAACGTTCCCTACTTTCTGAATAACCCTCGTACAATATGCTTTGTGACTTTTTGTGAGTCTGGTGTCGACTTTCCTCAAAACACTGTCGAGCCTGACCTACCAGTGGGTCCCTCGTATGCGGGTGAATGGCCAATGGACCTTCCGCGATTTCTACCGGGGCTGTTTCCCCGGCTGGTGTTTATTGCCCACAGCGCATCTCCTCGCCAACAGCTGTGCATCCTGCTCCAACGTGGCTTTTTGTTTATGTGTGCAGACTAGTCAGTATAGGACATTATAATCTACATAGTTAAGTGCTGGCAATCACGGGTACTGTTCACCTTTCATTTGTTGGTTGGTATTAGTTTAGTTTATTCCGATGTGATTTGTATTTTTATTTCGGGTTTTACATCATTTGTGCGACAGTTTGGGAAAAACAGTCGGGTAACAAGAGGGCACTGACTCGTATGGATACTGAGAAAAGGTGGTAGTAATAACAACACCCATAATAAAAAAATTAGAAAATTTAACGCAAAAGTGCATTCTGAAATTGGAACTGAACGGAGTAATATTTAGCCGCGGGGAGCGGTCATCGACTTTTGCCAAATCATAAAAAACTAAATACAGAATGAACTAGAACTAAGCAAGCTTAACTGAGAACACGTCAGAGAGAATACTGAACCACGAGCAGGTTTAGGCAACAAAGTGTGGGGTGGCAAACTTTGATGAACTTTCCCGCACGGCTGACGCTGTTGCTTTGCCACTGTATCACGAAATACTCAAGGTCTCTAGACGACTGAAATGCCAGCCGAATCGGAGCGTCATTACTAAACTCTGTCCAAAGTAATAAACAGTCAGCATCAGCCGGCCGAGACACAAGCAGCAACAGGGAAGTAACCGATTTTGTGACTTTTACGAGTTCATAACCTGGAGCGAATTGTATAGTTACATCTGTGTGCTTTGGTAGCTTAATACTGCGTGTTAATTAATATTTAATACACACAGTTCCCACGTTTTTGTTTGCGTCTGAAGGTAAACCAGATTTGTGACATATTACAAGTTCCTAATGGGGAGCGAATTATTTACTCTCACCTGTGTGCTTTGGTAGTTTAGTTTTTGAATTTCTGAGTGTTAATCTAATTTATTGGACACAGTTCTTGAGTTTGCCTTCGTGTCTACAGTAGAGTTCTGCAGCGCGTATCGGTTGTCCTTGTTTGTATGCGTAGTGTAGTTTTCCATGGTTTTTAGTATGAACAGGGACTGTGATGGCTGTGTACGGAGGCGAGATGAATTGGTGACACTTCGCTCTCAGCTGCGGGCTGTAATGGTTGAACAGCTTGAAGCTGCAGTGGATGGGCATCACTGTTGTGGGCCGGCCACGCTGATCCAACGAACGTCCAGCGCGCCTGAGTCCGCCTATCGGCCCGCACCGGTGACCAGCACAGTTACTGCTTGCACTGAGGTTGACCACTCACCCGTGGTCAAGTGGAAGGTCGCCTCGGGGCGTGGCAGGCGGCGAAAGACTTCCCAGGGGGCCGGACGTAAGGCCTCCCCAGTTAGTCTGGTGCTGTCTGTGGCTGACACTGTCCCTCTGCCAGATGCAGTCGCTTGTCCTGTTTCAGAGGGAACCTCTCAGCGTGCAAGATCTGTGCAATCACAGAGAGTGGGATTATTGGTAGTAAGGAGCTCCAACGTTAGGCGCATTATGGGGCCCCTAAGGGACAAGGCTGTTAAGGAGGGGAAGAAAGCCAATGAGCACTCCGTGTGTGTACCAGGTGGAGTCATTCCAGATGTCGAAAGCGTCGTTCCGGATGCCATGAAGAGCACAGAGTGCAGCCAACTGCGGGTGGTGACTCACGTCGGTACCAATGATGTGTGTCACTTTGGATCAGAAGAAATTCTCCCAGCTTTCAAGCAGCTAACGGAACTCGCGTCACGCGCGCCGCTTGGCGCAGTATTTGGCAGCCCACAGCGGAACCATGGGAGTCACACCCAGGATGGACCACAGCTACATCGTCTTGTAGGACGTTACCGGACCACACACACTGGACCTGCACCCCCACCCCCACCCCCACCCCACCACCTACCCACGTTAATAGCCTCCTCGTAGACCACTACCACTCAGCGCCAAAAGGGAGCAGGGCCTGCAACAGTGTCAAAGAGAAAATGGCAGATGACGATGATGGTAATGTGAGCTGCCGTCCCCTAGGCATGCGACAGTGGGCATCTACCACAAGAAATAGATTCGTTTTCAAAGGTTAGCGGTTTACTTCCACAGCTGTGCCCTAACAAACAACAATATGTATTTCGAGGGAAGCGGCTAACGTCAAAGTGCTAGGCTATCTGTTTGTCTCAGAATGAACAAAGGGCATTTTTCTAAAGACTGCAGCAGTGTCCAATTTTCCAGCCACATGCAGCCGCTTGCTAGCCATCAAAGGTAGGTTTTTAAAGTTCAGCCAGCCGGAGTGGCCCAGCGGTTCTAGGCGCTACAGTCTGGAACCGTGCGACCGCTACGGTGTGTGTGATGTCCTTAGGTTAGTTAGGTTTCAGTAGTTCTAAGTTCTAGGGACTGATGACCTCAGAAGTTAAGTCTCATAGTGCTCAGAGCCATTTGAACCATTTTTATTGTTTAATGAATCTGTAGACAGAAAATATTTGCATTAGTATATCTATGAAATTTTATTTTAACCAATGCTGCAGTGCAGCTAGAAACCAGATATTAAACAAAATAGGCAAATATATATACAAAGCAAAGCATGAAACATCATTCACTAGCCATATGGCATTTCATAAGGCAGTAAAAAATGTCTCAACTAGAAAGACAGTAGTCATAATCAGGTGTATAGACATAAAATATTTCTCATCATTTCATTAGGCATTTCAGTAAATATCAGAAAGTATGAGCTCAAAACTGTAATCATATGTTTCAAGTATGAGTGTGTCTTATTTGAAATGCTTTCTACAAAGAAATGTCAATAGTGAGGTTAATGGCCTCTTTTTTTTTTACCTAATGGCTTTTTCTCCAGGCGACTGGCACAGCTGGACGCCCATAACGCATTACATCAAGGTCACTTAGCTTCCTTACCGAAATATTTACGACAGCAGTTTGCGCTACAGTGACAGTCTCATACACAAAATTTCACGGGTTGGGAATTTGCATTACAAATGTGTAGAAACAAAGTCCTTTAAATATAAGTGTCCAAAAAATTTTCGTCGGCACTGTGATACATTCACGCATTTTCACACATTTCATAACTCTTAAAGTACGATTCTTGGTTTCCTACATCCTTTTTCACAAACCAGAGTCCCTAACCACTACTCATTATGCCTTACCTTATTATACATATACATATTCGCCGACACTTCTTCAATATTTCATCGTAATAAATACATAGCATAATCAAATTCCTCATATAGCATCAGCTTATTGATTGTAAACATACCTCAACAGCATAATACACATCGTCGTCATAATAATAACATCATAACACCTCAGTCAAATCTCATAAACGTCGTAGCTTTCTGCAATAATTTCAAAACCTAAAAGAAATTCTCTGCTCATTTCAATAGTGTCATCTACCTCAAAAGTACTTTAAAAATCTTGATCCCGTACCAAATACATCATTCAAAGCTCTTATAGTATCACAATGGTTCTGAAAAAACATGAACAGTTCACAAAGTACAGACAAAATACAATTTCATAAGTGTGAAGTTATCCAACTGTGTAATTACGTAAACATCTGTCACTGATGTACTAAAAAACGTTTGACTCTCTCAGTTAAATGATCAGATAGCTGTGTAATTATGTGTTAGAGAAATATTGTACCGAAGCATAAAATTGTATAAGCAAATACCACATTAGCTTGCCAAACACATGGTACACAAAGTAAGCGTGTACCCCCCTGAGGATTAAAGTAATTATACCCTCAGGTGTTAAAGATTACAGCAATGGAATGAAATGTATCACGGAAAACCTCTGTATATTTGTAATTCAAAAATCTTTAAAAATAAATGTTATAAGTACAAAATTAATCACTCAAATGCGTGTCCTGTAGCGCTAAATGTGCGTCTTGCTGTAAGATAATTCTGTGGAAGTGTCGTAGTTATCGTCCTCTGTAAGCAAAGTTCTGCAGAAGTCATCATAAACAAAAATGAAATGCTTTGCGTATAGATATCGTAGTTATTACACTTATTGCCTAGATGAAGAAAGCACTGTACTGTAACGTATTGTTGTGCTATGGAAAAGGCTGTCTCATTGTAGCTATGCCACAAAAGTTACTACTAAAACATGTTTTACTTTCCAGAATAATACAGAAAAACTGTGCAGATATAAAACAGATACACCACAAAAGCAACAATGTAAATTGTGTCACTCATTAGTAGCATCATGATATAATCGTGTAGCTGTCAAATAAACTAACCTCTGTGTCATCTGATATCTCTCAGAAAGTACTTTAAACCCAGAATGTATTTTCAGGTAAACCAAAATGTTGCACTAAAATCACATTAGCAGTGCCGGTATATATTCTAAGTATGTAAGCCTTATAGTCGTTATGTAATCATGCAACTAATAGGCAAGAATGTACACACACAATAACACTGTGTCGTCTGTTCACTATAACAATGCATTTGTCATTACTGTTTAAATAAGTTCCCTAGGTTCTTGACTGGATAGTTAATTTTAAAACATAGTTGCATGTTAACAGTTTCTAAGTGTGATAAGCATACTAGTAACGTGAAGTGAAAGATTTTATGGCAAAGACTAAGTTAAAAAACAGATTATCTCTCAATAAACGGTTTTACATATGAAATGTGGTGCAATCTTTTACCCTTCCTAGTGCGCAGAGTTTCAATTTCAGAGCAATTATCATGTTGTATACGTCGGTAAGGAATGCTAAAATTTTTCTCAAGGTTAGTGTCTATGTTATTTTTCTCTGAGCCAGCCGGCGCACGTGGCTGCCTGCGGTGCGAGTCATAGTCTGTCTCTTTGTTGGCGCGCGTCGTTATTGGGATTTGGAGATCTAACTTCTACAAATTCACCTTGTCGAGAGGGCCCTGCCCTGTTTGAATCTCGCCAGTTCTGATGAAATTAAGGTCTGTCGTTATGATTATATCGTCTGTCGTCATGTCGGTAGATTCCATAGGATCTTTCTTGTCGGTCACGTGGTGGATAATTTCTCCCTGAGTCATAACTGCGTGGTGGACCGTTGCATCTGAAGTTATTCTGTCTCCCTTGATAATAATTATTTTGGTTCTCATGTTGTCTGTTTCTCTGAGCGTCTCTGCCATAGTCAATACTACGGAAATGCGATCTTTCTCTGTAACTATTGCTACTCTGCCAACGGTTGTCATACGGGTGGTGTCTGTTTTGGTCACGATTTGCGTTGTAAGAATAGCCTTGTCGTGTCCAGTTATTATTTTTTTCACCGCGGAATTCTGAAGGATGTGGCCTGTAATTGTCGTGTTCCTGTTTTCGCGTCGTCCCGCGATTGTCAGTGTCAATTTACAATTCTTGTAAGAGTCCCTGAAAAGCTTCAATGTCGTCTTTGTAACGTCCTGCCAAAATAATATGTTGTAAATGTTCAGGCAATTTGATTAAGCAAATGCGGATGAGTTCTGAGGGCTGTGTGGGTTTAACAGATACTGATTCTTATGCAACATGTCTTCAAAATATTTCACAAGACAGGGAAATTCAGATTGTTCGAAATGTTTCATCATTATGATGCTATGTTTTACTCGGTCTTGTGTAGCTTGAGACCAATATGCTGAGAGGAAGGCATGGTAAAATTCTCCTTCACTGTGACAGTCGTGAATGACCGATCGCATTCTTACAGCTGGTTCGTTCTCTAAGTAGCCACACATAAATTCTAATCTGTGCTCTAATGACCAGTTGGGAGGAAAACAATGAGGGAATTAATGAAGCCATGCTTGTGGATGAATGTCGTTGCCAGAATTCTTAAATGTTTTGAATTTATGTGTAGTAATGAACAGCTTTATAGTCAAAGTCATCATGTCGGCGAGTCGCATAACGGTCATTGTTACGTCGTGTCGGCGGTTCCATCTCAAAATTCGGTGCACCTTGCCAATTTCTTTCATAATTTCCGAAATGCCCTGTGTTATTATGTTGTGGCTTTTCCGTATTTCTAAGTCCCTGTTCCCGTGTTGGAGCGCGAGTCTCCTCTGAAATATGTAATTCTTGTATTACTTGTGCCAACTGATCTTGTACTTCCCGGATTTCTCTTTTGTGTTGCGTATTAATTTGATTCTGATTTTGTTTGAATTTCTTAATTTGTTCATACTCTTCTGTGTCAGTGAAGGCTATGGGTCTAATGTCATTCAGATCATCATCTACCTTTGTAGATAAGTTAGTGAACTGATCCGAAAGTTCGGCTACTTTCTCCGATAATGAACTGATTTCCACAGTGTGTTTTTCTGAACCAAGTTTCAGAGTGTCCATTTGTGTTGAAAACGTATCTACTGTGTCCTTGAACTTTTCCTGAGTTTTTGCAAGTTGCGTAACCGAATCGGTAGATGCAACTGAGTCAATTTTAGCTTGCAAGGTGTCGTGATTTTTCATGAAGAATAGTTTACAGTTCCTTTATGGCTGCTTCGTGATTCTGTAATGCATTTTCATGACGTGAAAAAATAAGTTGTAAATGTTCACAAATTTGTGTTTTTACTTCATTACGGACTTTTTGACATTTCGATTCGATTTTAAGTAACTCAGCAGTTAAACCTTCACGTGTTTGTTCAAGCGCGGTGTCTAACATTTGAAGCTGTTGCTGTGTTTGTCTCTGGTTTTGTTCCATTGTGTCTAACTTTCGAAGGTTTGTTCCATTGTGTCTAACTTTTGAGGCTTTTGTCCCATTTGTTTCTGATTTTGTTCAAGCGTTGTGTCTAACTTTTGTAGCCTTTGTCCCATTTGTTGCATTAACTGTAATAACAATGCATTGGTGTCTGAAACATGTTCCTCACTGCTATTCGGCAGTGTATTTGAACCGGCAATATTCGCATTTTGAAAATCAGAAAATGTGTCTTGACTTACTTGAGAAAACGGTGAGGACGCAAAATCTGAATCTACAGTATTTGCAAGATTGTGTTCTGTCATTTCGGAATCCTGAGGCGAGCTGTTGCCGAACAATAGATCGATAATGCTTCCCTCTTCACTAATTGTTTCACTGTCTACACCATTATTTGCCGCCTGCTCCATTTCCCTATGCACAATTACCAAATTACTAATTTGAATGTCTGTAAATTCATTACACGGAGCCGGCCGGTATGGCCGTGCGGTTCTAGGCGTTTCAATCTGGAACCGCGTGATCGCTACGGCCGCAGTTTCGAATCCTGCCTCGGGCATGGATGTGTGTGATGTCCTTAGGTTAGTTAGGTTTAAGTAGTTCTAAGTTCTAGGGGACTGATGACCACAGATGTTAAGTCCCATAGTGCTCAGAGCCATTTGAACTATCATTACACAGCAGTGCTGATAAGCTACGTTCGTCGTCACCATCATTTCTCAATTTACTTTGGAGCCTGTTGATACTTTTTTCACTCGCCATAATTATCACGTATTTCACAGGATAACAAGAAAAGCACAATTTGAAGAGCAAAAAGAAGAAAACACATTAACATAGCACTGAAAATAATATCTAATTAATTGCAAGCGCAGCTGCTAAATACTTGGTGCAAATCTACATGCATGCCACAACTGTTTTACTGTACAACAATGAAAAACTACAACTACAAAGGAAAATTTCTCTACAATTACGTTCTAGTAATAAACAATAGCTACACTAATTACACAAACTGCAAGAAAAGAATCAGAAGATTCCAGTGAGGTATCCTCGGCTAAGGGTCGACATATGAAACCTCCCCTTAGAAAAATTATAAATGATTGAGCTGATAAGCCCCTTACGTTATTTGATTTTCAAACAGCTGAGCAAAATTGAACTTACTCAGACATTTCTCTCTTTACTTGTTCTGATCATCACTAAACTGACACACAATATTTTTAGCGCAACGCAGTCTATCAATAATCCCTACAAAAGAATGGCCCTGACTAACAATAACGTATACCTTTCATGAATCACTTACCTCACAAAAATCTTCGTTACTCGAACTACTGCAATACAGCAAGCGCCAATACTGCCAGCTAAATAAAAGATTCTAACTACTGAAGGCACTAACTACTGATAGGTATAGTTAGAAAATGAAAGATTTTGATAGAGAACAAACAATGTATTTACCTTAATAGTGTTCAAAAGTCATTAATTAATTATATATATATATATATATATATATATATATATATAGATATATATATATATATATATATATGTCAGTTCATGACATCCAGTCTTACAAATTTACTGTTTCTGATGAACACATGTCCAGATCATCCGCTCTCTCCCCACATCCACCACTGCTGGCGGCTCACCTCCAACTGCGCAACGGTACGCGCTGTTCACATCCACCTGCCTAGCACTACAATAGCGAATATTTTATTCATGTGCCATTTTATTGTCATCTTGGCTTTACCATGCATAGATTTTTCGGCTGCAAATGCTGCATTGCATTGACCTTTACCAGTACCCCCTCTCGCACGCATTGCCTTAAATTAAGCAGTTAAAATTTGATCGGGGGTGTGACGTGCTTCATTTGCTGCGTATGCGATGTTGTGTTCCATACATGTTTCTTATAGCAGATTATTCCTTCTATCAAGCGCTTACCCTTATTCTAGGGCCACAGTACTTATATCCAGGAATGTGTAATTCGACTGGTGGTTTGTCGAGAATACCGCCTCCTCCTCTAATACGTCTCCTATCACACATGTTATGATATTGACGTGGTTGTGATCTGCGCACCCTGGTATATAGCAAATCGTCAGCGTCGATCCAGCTGTCTTCTGATGCAGGAAAACCAAGACATTTAACTAACGCTCTATTCCCTCGACGTCTTATGACTTCTCCACGAGGTACACATCTGGGTCCGAGCTCTTCTGTAGCTCGTCTGTGTAAAAGCATCCTGCAATTTCAGCACCACTGCTGCCCTTTAAGAGGTAGGTTCTAGGATTTGTTCTCTGCACTTTGAAAACTATGAGTATCTCGGTTGACCAGTTTGGCATGTATGACTTTTCAAATGCTGTCTTGTGTTTTGACGTATGTACTAAATCACCTACATTAAATTGCTGTTTAGGTGAATTTTGCATTTTAATATGATTTCATACCGTATTTAGAAGTCTATTATCATGAAGATGGATTGGTCTCATTTTTATTGTGCAATGTTTGTTTCGACTATACTGTGCAATTATTTGAGGGAGGATTTCGGTCCATTTGGGCTTTCACTAACCAGATGTTCAATGATACTCGCCTTCAGGTAGGTGAATGTGGAGTAGTAGTTATCTATGCTATACCGCTTCATCACAGTCTTGAAATATCTATTGTAAAATTCGCTGCCATGATCTGTTTGAAGGTTGTCTGGGCTTCGATTCATCCCCATCTGCAGCAATCGCTCAAACACATGCACGGTATTCTTCCCTGTTTTCGTTTTCACGGGTGATGCCCAGGCAAATTTAGAATAAATATCAAAAACCATCAAAATATATTTGAATCCATTATCACACGTGAATATTCCCTCCTGTCCACAAGATCCACCAGCCACAGCCGCCCAAACCTTTAACCATAAGATATCTACGAGGGACTGTTTTGCCTGCTGGTACGTGTAGTTGTTGATCTAAAATCTCCATACTTATTCGATGGTACCTCTCTCTCTAAGTTCAGAAATTGTTGAAACGACTTCAGCGGAATCAGCTGTATTACCAGCAGCAGCTGATGCTATGAGCAGACGTAGCCAATCTATTATCTCACTGGTGTCGTCGTAATATATATATAGCGGGAGTCGATTGCTCGTTCTTTTATGCTGAATATCAATGCCATTGCCGCTGCTATTTTTTCACCATTCAGTATAGGTTTAAAAAGGAACTTAATAATTTTTTCTTATTGATAAATGTATAGATAATTATTCGACTCTCATACCAAAGGTCCATTTAAAAAGTATTTAAAACTGACGGGCGAAAGAAGGTTTACGCTCTTCTTTTATTAGCTTTAGTAATAGTTATCTTTCGTTGTTCTTGTGTCATGATGATAAGACGTGCTGTGTAACAGCTAGTGAAATTGTGTTAAATAATGAAAGCAACTGCTGAAACGAAGCGACTTTCTTATTTACGATACCATGGATCCCAGATTCTGTAGCTCTGGAAGATTATTATTATTTTAATTTTATATGGAGAATTTAGATGGAGGCGACGATCTTGACGACGGCGCTGCTCAACAATATAGGTACGTGAAGGTGTTCATCTATTTCCCTTCGTGGCCGCTAATGTCAGTTTCAATATTTAGGTCATTTTGCCGCGACATTCAGATCCAGCCATATTTCTTTTCATTTAATTACGAAGTCCAATTATTTTCTTTCTTAGATGAATAAATGCATTTTTTCCACAATTCTTTTTACGCAAGCCACGGGGAATGATTGTACTTAGAACGTACTTGTCTCTATCCCGGTCGTACGTTCACATACATTCGAGTGTATACCAACGTAACTCTACTTATGACCCATTTCCTTCACAGTATTAATTCTTATTTTGAACCACTCACTCGCGAATGTACGTGCCTTCTTATTTTGTGTAGTAATTCGGATGTATTTCTTAATAACGTTATTTTTAATATTCAATGGTTTAGTTTCCACAATTGACCTTTGCCTGTGTCGCAACGGCGCTTCCCGCGAAATATTTGTTACGTGACGTTCATAATAGCTTCATTTCAAAATTACGACACCGGCTGACTAAGCTTCTAACAATTTAACAGGGTGGTTACAGGTTTTGTAATGTATTTGCATTTTACATTGCTTCAGCTTTTTGCATTCTTATGCTGATCAGTAAAATTCGATATTTCACGATGCATTTCCAGTTATTTAGGCGAATAATTTACAGTTTTTCTGGGTCTTAGGAAAATTAGGTTCAGTAGATCAGGTGATCTTTGAAACTATCATCAGCCTTTCTTCGTTTAAAGTTGTAGGCTGCGTGCTCAACATGTATGGTTTTTGACCACAGACACCCTATGTTTTATGAAGATGATCATGATATTTGGTTTGTGGGGCGCTCAACGGCGCTGTTATCAGCTCTCGTACAAAGTTCCAATGTTTAGACAGTCCATACTCGCCACTTCCATGAATGATGAAAGTTCCTGTCTTTACACAGTCCATACTCGCCACTTTCATGAATGATGATGAAATGATGCGGACAACACAAACACCCAGTCCCCGAGCGGAGAAAATCGCCGACCTTGCCGGGAATCGAAACCGGGACCCCGTGATCCAGAGGCATCACCCCTACGTTTTGAAACTTCCTGGCAGATTAAAACTTTGTGCCGGACCGAGACTCGAACTAAGGACCTTTCCCTTTCGCGGGCAAGTGCTCTACCATCTGAGCTTGACGGGGCGTGAGTTGTGCTTGAGTAGCACAAAGTTTTAATCTGCCAGGAAGTTTCATATCAGCGCACACTCCACTGCAGGGTGAAAATCTCATTCTGTACGCTATGTTTTGTCTGTCCTAGTGTCACTGTGACGGTTAATGAAGCCCGCAATAGTGTCGTCGTCGTTGTTATGGAATTTCGCTGAGAGTTCATCGAGAGATTCAGTAACTGGTTTGAAGATTTCTCGCAGTGTTTGCTCCCGTTTCAAATGCCCTAATCTCAGCAACCGTAACTTCTCTCAAACGACCTTCCGTGCCTCGATGACCATATGCTTGGTCGACATATCATTTTACGCTAATCGCACTTCTGTGCAGCGTGAGGTTTATATTTCCGCTCTTCTTCTTCTTACTGCTCTCTCTTCTCGGCAACAGCTATTTTCCCTTCAGTTAAGTCTCCTATTTTCATTTCAGTTGCATTAACCCGTAAACAGAATGTCCCCTTCTCAATAACAGTTATTTCCGCTTCTGTTAAGTCATTTACTTTCTTTTCGATTGTATTAACCCCATCATTCAGTGTATTGTTCAGTGTCAGAAAGTTCAAATGGCTCTAAGCACTACGGGACTTAACATCTGAGGTCATCAGTCCTCTAGACTTAGAACTACTTACATCTTACTAACCTAAGGACATCCCACACATCCATGCTCGAGGCAGGATTCGAACCTGCGACCGTAGTAGCAACGCGGTTCCTGACTGAAGCGCCTAGAACCGCTCGGCCACAGCGGCCGGCAGTCTCAGAAGGGTACGACAATACGTCTCTAGTTCCTTGTGTACGCCTCCGACTTTACATTTGTGAGTTTGAATTTTCGCGTCCATTTACAAGCTAATATTTTGTCCATGCACACCGATCCTATCAGACTGAGCTCTTGGCATGCATGCGAATTTATCCATGGTAATGCATATATCGATGTACTCACCTCTTTCCATGGCTGTATGTATAGGAACTCCTGGAAGTTCTATCTATATCTTGCTTCATTCGTTTTTTTTTTAAATTTTTTTTTATCATTAACGAGAAACCCATACTGTGAGTGATTCCACCAATCCTGACATACCTTTACAAAATCATTGAACGACGTACCGGTTCCTATATGAGCCTGGTAAATTATTTTTAAATTCATATTGTCCTATTTGAATGCTATAAGTAGGTTTGCATATCACTCACCAGCTGTTTTGGGATTCTGGAATATGTCTGACTCAGGTAAAATACATCAACAGCCATATGGCCACCAAAAAGGAAATATCGTCGAATTTGATCTTGTTTTTCCACAGCAACATGAACACATGAACACTGTTTTTGGTTTTACTTTTTCCAGTGGATAGATGTCATTGCTCTCACTGAATGTCGTGTACGTCACGCCATCTACACCCTGCAATATGTCCTGTAATATTTGGCATTTTGGCTGAAACAGTATTTTTGAAAATACACAAACATGCTCAAAGCAGATTTTATACGGATGTGTTAGCAGTGACATGAGAACATTTGTCTTGCCACAGTTGGATGGATCTACAATTATTGCACTATGTTGTCAGGAACGAGTACACCATTCTTCTACCGGTCTGCTTGTGCGTCATCACAGCTCGAGTCGCTTACAACAAAGTTTTGATTCTTTACCCACCCTGCTATGATACCTACTACATCAGTTACTGGGATGGAATGGGTTTTTGTAGAAAATAATGAACACTTTGCCCTGCCAAGCTACTGACTATGTAGGGCACAGGCGTCCAATGGGCTTTTATAGAGAATTTGGTGAAATTAAGTTATTTTCTGTTGTTGCATATTTGCAGTGAAAAAACTGGTAGTAATTCCTTTAGTACTTGTAATATAATGTAGGGTAAGAAATAAAAACACATACATGGTTATATACACTTTTATTCAGTAATCATACACAGGATGCACAACATCAACAGGTTCTTTCTTTATAGTAACACCAGACAGAATATAGAAAATGAAGCATTTTTGTAAGTACAGATTTCAGCACTTGTTTCTCTCATACTTATTGGCAATACATTAGTTTCCGTTGGCACCATACTAACCCACTGTTCGTAGTCGTCTACATGCACAGTATGTAACCTCCGCCTCACTTATCGACCTTAATGACAGTGAAAAATTAAACCGCGTGTACCTACTGGAAATTTGGGAAAAGCAATCGTCACCGAAGTTAATCTGTCGGTAAAGAGGGAGGAAAGGGTTACATCTAAATGAAAGGAAAAATGCAAATGAAACTGGTGGAAATTAATTTTGAAAAGGGGTAAAGTTAATAAAGAAAGTAAATGTGCGGCCGTTACGTTAACAATTAACTAGCGGTAATTAGATATTTGAGATTTGGGGGAAATTACGGTCGCCAGTCCTATGGACAATTACTATAGTAACTGAAAGAGAAACACATATAATTAGCACTAGAAGTGTGGCAACTGAAGGTTGACACGTCTAGTTTGAAAACTGAAAGTTTGTCAGAAGTAATAAACTTCGCTACACTCTGACTTAATTTAGCAAAAGAATTAATAAAATCGGAAAATTGAAAGTTAATTCAGTGACTGAAATTAATAGTGAGCTTTGTTTCTGAAGCACATCGAAATTCAGTAAAATACGGTTAGTCTTGGGCTACCTCAACAATCACTTCAAAAGCTACTTGAATCTACGCAATTTAGAAATAAGAGATTTAACTATGAACTTGAATTAAATGATTCTGAACAATTAACAATAGTAAAATTTAGTACGTACCAAGCTGAACTGCAGTCACAGGTAAGCTAAAATACGGTAACAAAACTCGCACTCTTAATTTGTGCTTGTGTAATATAAATATTGTAGCCAGCTATGAATACCTTACCTCAACTTTGAAATTAAAGCAGTGAAATCGAATGATATTACTTTAATCCTGGCGTTTGAATTTCAACGACATTCGGGTTCATTCCGGAAAAGGAAGGGACCCTGCTTGGTAATGCAATTGGGACAATGAGCAACAAAGGTTCATGCTACGTTG
Source organism: Schistocerca piceifrons (assembly GCF_021461385.2). NCBI lineage: Eukaryota > Metazoa > Arthropoda > Insecta > Orthoptera > Acrididae > Schistocerca > Schistocerca piceifrons. The sequence continues at coordinate 116,049 of NW_025728756.1, forward strand.
CTGTAATTTAGTGAGAAAAATTTAACAGTTTGTAAAGCTGAGGTCTGCTATACAGTTCTAAAACTTTACGTGCTACCAGTCTTCCTTGTTGGTTGATAGAAGGTTTGAAGTCGTCGATCGAGGAGGTGGCGACAGTCACTCATTGTCGGCCGTCGATTTTGCAGAAGCTGGATGTTGGCGCGCCTTCTTCTCGACACGGTCTCCACCCGAAACGGACTCTTGATGTGTGCCAGCTAACGCTTCCCGTCCGCGACACCATGTCAGAAACTAACATAGTCGAGCGCAATTACATGCTGCCAAACCCCGAAAGCGCGGCAACTCGCGGGAGTGTCACACAACAAACCTGCTCCACTGCACTACTCCAGCCACACCAGGGGGGTGAAACTCATATAGGGATTTCCGGTAACACGACGTTGGTTTGGTCCCAGGCCACTTGGAGCGCTTCAAGTTTAGCAATTTATAGTCTCGTGTTCCTATTGGATGACGTAGTCTTCCATAATTGTTTTGGTATCGTAGCAACGTGATCGTGCTTTTTCGCTTAAATTGCAGTGTAAGTATGTTGCTATTATTCTGCTTAATTTTTGGATGTATTCGTAATATTTGATGGTGTGATGATTCAGTATTTACTTTTTTACTTTTGTTTCATATAGAACACGAGGTTGTATCATCACATTACGTTCTGTGGACTCCTGTATATTTGTTCCTGCAAAGAAATACAATTTCCGTTGCTCAGTTTACTTAAAGGGTAAGTATATTTCTTATTTCTGTTCATATTTCCTCGTATTTCATAGAGAATCCCATGCTAGCAGCTTTTGACATACTTGGTATTCAACTTTCCGAATCCTGTAATGGAATATAATTCTGGCTTTGATTCATCTTCCTTTTTGCCACAAAGTACTCTTAGTGACATAATAAGTACCATTTATTGTGCCGTTTACTACATACCAAATATTGGACGTGTTACAATTGATTCGTAATGCCTCGAGTGTGTTCTATTTCCCGTTCTCGATCGTAAATATTCTGTACAGTACATAACACTCTATCCAGGTTAAAAGTGTTTGTTGCTGTTGTATCGACAAAGGTTGAGTTCTCACATAATAAGACATTTGTTTGGAAGTGACACAAAGCAGATCCTTCAAGCAGTTGGACATTTACACGTATTATTGTGGCAATATACAATACAGTAGAAATCTTCTCGCACTTTAATGCTCAACACACTGTAATACAGATTTACAGCTGTAACTGTTACTGATAATGTACAGTTGAATTTGGTATCTACCATGGTGTCTAGATGCTGAAATATACTGAAATGGTACAATAAGCAGTGTTTCTACTGCCTGATAGCACTGTTTAACGAAGTAGTGTTAAATATAGAATATAGTGCAATTACTCCCACGCAATTATATATAGAGTGATGTGCATATCCGTAGTAGAAATGAGAATTTGTTTCGTTTTTTCACTATTTTGTAGCAATACCACATCAGATTACAAGCCATGATAACAGTTATCAATACTTCAGTACAGGATAGCTGCATTTAGACATAAGCTAATATGATTTTTGATAGTGAAATTAATTTCACATTGAGTTTTCTTTAACATTAATCAATGTAAACCATATCTGATCTTTTTTCCACGTTCCTAATTTTTGGTTTGAATAACATTTCAGACACATGAGGATGGATCATACAGGAAGAGAAGAATCCAATTTGAGATTGAAATTGAAATACTCGTGCAAGTTTCCCGGATGCAGGAGTAGTTATTATGTAAAAACAAATTCCAAACACAAGAAGAAACATTTCTATAAATTTCCAGCTGCATCAAAAAGTGAGACATTAAAGAAGTGGAAATTGATCTGTAATATAGATGAAGGTGTCAACTGTAGTTATTATTATGTGTGTCAGGATCATTTTTATGAAGCAGATTTTGTGAACTTTACTAGACACAGGCTAAACCCTGGTGTTATACCAAAGCACATGGAATTGGTGTTGTATCACCCTCCCCCCACCCATCTGTGTTACACTGGTGGTGGTGGAGGTTTCACCGCATCGGGTGCAAATACAAGTGTGCACGAGACAGGTCACAATGCAAAATCTACAGTAATACAACGAAGCAGTCCCCCTTTACAGAGCACAGATGATGGTGAGTACAGCTTTTTATCCTCACCTGTTTATGATGTTGAAAGTAGTCCAGGTGTAATGGGATCTGACGTTTCTAAACGTGATTTAACTCCAAGAAAACACAAAATGTATAAACTGCATAGAATTAGTTTCCAGAGTGTGTAAATTGAAAAAAACAGCTATAGAATGAGAGGATAAATTGAAAATTCTAAAAGAGTTGTATGATGACAGGAAATTTCAGTTAATTGAAGAAGAGTTGAATGATGTGACTAAAACTTTTGTTAATAGTCAGTTAAGAAATGCCAATATGCAGCCCACAGCAGTATGGTGGTCTATACAAGATAAGGCATTTGCTTTATCTATTTATAAGCGTAGTCCCCGATTGTACAGATATTTGGCCACATACTTCTCCCTTCCATCTGTCAGGCTGCTCAAGGGAGTGCTTTCCCACATACCATTTGATACAGGACTTAATCCAGCTTTATTAAACTTTTTAGCAAGGGAAGTAAGTAATATGCATGAAAATGACAAGTATTGTGCTCTACTTTGTGATGCAATGGATGATGGTATGTACTATGATGCACACAAACAGCTAATCTATGGGTATCAGGACTTTGGTCATTTAGGACGTTCACCTGTAGCTGCTAGTCAAGCATTGGTTTTTATGCTGAAAGGCATTCACAGAACTTGGAAACAAGTTCTAGCATATTACTTTACCGCAACCACTTTCCACTACACCCATTTGAAATCACTCATTGTTCACATCATAAGTGAACTACAGAATATTGGGTTCAAAGTGGTTTGTACTGTATGTGACCAGAATGCAACAAACCAAAAGGCCCTTAAGCAACTGTGTGAAGCAAATTTGTTGAAGCCCAGTATATTTCATTTTGTTGTCAATAATCAACCAATTGTTACCATTTATGATGTACCACATCTGCTCAAAAACACTAGAAATGCTTTGATAGATAATAAAATTCAATTTGAACCTCACATAGCAGCAAAGTTTCAGTACATCAGTACAGTGTTCTTTTTGGATTAAAAAAAATGGTTAAAAACTCTACCCAAATTAAAGGCACAACACTTTAACTTTTCTGATTCCCATGTCAAAATGAAGGTAAAAGTTGCTGCTACGCAAATGAGCCATACTGTTGCAGCTGCAATTGAAACATATGTTTCTACTCACACTTTACCATCTGAAGCTATACATACAGCTGAGTTTGTGGAAAAGGTAGATAATCTCTTTGATTCACTCAACAGTAATGAGCAATATCCCAGGGATGGAAAACAATTTAGGTGTGCTTTATCAGAAAATTCGCCACATTTAGAAATGTGGTATAGCATATTGAGGGAAATAGGCAACTGGCAAATAATAGATTTAAAAACGGGAAGAAACAAGACTAATATGTTTAGCTTCATAAAAGGTTGGCAGATTACATTACAGTCTATTATTTTCTTGTGGAAGACCTTGAAAGTGGTTGGCTTTAAGTATTTAAATTTAAAGGCGTTCAATCTAGATGCTTTAGAAAATTTCTTTTGTTGTATAAGACAACATGGTATTGCTAACACAAACCCAAATTGTTTTCAATTTGTACAAGCTCTGAAGACTTGTGTTGTCAATCATATGACTTTGCCTTTCAAAGCCATGAGTGTAAGTAACTGTGAAAATGATGATTACACTCCCTTGAGCAGTTTGTGTCACTTTTTGGCAGCTAGTGGTAGGAGTGAACATTTAAGTGAATGTGAGATGAATGACACTGATACACGTGAGCAAATTTATTCTTACTCAGATGGTATCATCGAGTCTGTAGAAGATCAACAATCCTTTGCCTATGTAGCAGGCTATGTACTAAAAGCCATAGATGTACCAGATGATTATGAAACATGTAATACCAGTCTCTACTCTTCTGAAAATCTGAAAATCATTTGTTTACCTCATTTAAAGAGAATAGTGAGGAGCATTCTCATTTGAAATATGCAAGTGAAAGAGTCATGATTTTCCTAAGGGCACTCCATGATCAGCTGTATGAGTATCTAAATAGTCATGGTCACACAACAAGACTACATGATAATTTAAAAAAAAACATTTGTTCTGTCTCACACAACAATTTGTAATAAACATGACACTGAAGAGAGACTTCTGAAGACAAGTATTCCATTTATAATATACGACTATGTGAAAGAAAAGAAATTTACAAACAAGAGGAAATTGTGTATGCAACAACTTAAAAAGAAGTTCAAATCATGTTAAAAGACTTTGTATTTCAGTGTTTATTATGTGTACAATGAGAGTAAGCTCCCTATACATATACAAATGTTGTGTTAAAAGCAGAGAATTATATGTTCTTGTATCAAAATCATGCCTTTGATTTGTTATGACAAAATCTGGTAATTCAGCAGGAACATAACTTAACACTTTCTAGATGTGATGATTGGACTCTAAAAGTATTATGAATAAAGTGCTGTCAAGGGGAATTTCTGTTAATTTTCAGTAGTGTATCAAACAAAGTTTTCAAAGAGGAAGTAAATAAATAAAAATGTTAAAAATAAATGTTGTTCCAGCGTCTTCTTTCATTATTTAACAAATTAAAAGAGTGTCTACCTGCTCTGTTCCCAATTTGTTTTTCAGTTGATGTAAAGTATGTAACCTCCCCACAAAAAATAAAAGAAAATATTTAAATGAGAATAGACAACGTGCTAAGTGTAACCTCCCCGTGAAAATATTAAAGTGAAAAGGATTGAATAGAATTGCAAATAGTGCCAAATGTTAGCTTCCCACAGTAATAAAAGTCAATGATAATAAAAATGTGCAAAAATGTTAAGTCCCCACAAAATTAAGGTTTAGATCAACCTGATAAATTTTATAAGGGCAGCTGCGCTGACCTTAGGACCTGTGCAATAATTAATCTGATGAATTGATTCTGGGAGTAAAAGCATAGGAAATGTTGTTTCAATTGTAATGATTATTTTCTTAAAAACGATTGCTTTGAAAACAAAATTATTATTGGGGCATTTCTTGAATAAATTAATTACAATTAACGTACATTACATTATCCGATGTGCGCAATGCTGCTAACATTACCTTATTTAAAAATATACCTCGTCCCGAACCTTGACCAGAGACCCATTCGACGCCCTCCGACTCCTCACTCACAACTCCGACAGGCAACTGCTAACTCGCAACAGAACTACATGCTCTTGCGACTCGCTACGTACAACTACTTTCTCGCAACTGAACACTCGCGCAGTCAAGCGCAGACTAGCAACGATAAATAACTCTCTGGTCAGAGATTCTGTCATGCCTTGCCATCGCTGCTACTGAATACATACGTGTTTCATAACCCTCCACTGAGGGGGCAAAAATTTGGCAGCGATGGTGAGTCATTTGGACTTGCCATAAGCAACAAATTTTTTCTTAACTAATTAACTTTACAATCACAGAATATACAGATGTAGAACATGCAGTAAATGTGGTGCACATGCACTGAGTACAAAACATATTAGACAATAACAAAACGTGAGTACAAAACATATCAACAAATGACATAAGTACACATGCACTGAAAAATTCTTTAGCATTTTCACAACAAATAAACGTAATGCCAAAAATCATGTTGACAAGTGACATAAGTGCACATGCACTGCAGTTCAGAACATATCAGCAAATCAAAATGTACATACAATGAGTAGTAATCATGTTAGAAAAATGACAAAAGTGCACACACACTAAAATTCAGAATACATCAGCAAATCACAAAATGTATATACAATAAGTAATAATCATGTTAGAAAATGACAAAAGTGCACACGCACTGAAAAACTCTTTAGCATTTTCACAACAAATAAACAAAATTGCAAAAAAATCATGTTGACAAGTGACATAAGTGCACATGCACTGTAGTTCAGAATATATCAGCAAATCAAAATGTACATACCATGAGTAGTAATCATGTTAGAAAATGACAAAAATGCACATGCACTGAAATTCACAATATATCGAAAAAAATGTATAGGCCATGAATACAAATGATGTTGGCAAAAAATGATTTTCACTATGTTACAAGAATTAGGATAGGAAAGGGAAGGATTGCATCATGGTTGTAGCACTTTAGGTTGCTTGCAGCTGCACTGAAAGCCCATATCTTTTCACAGAAGTACAACACCAAGTCAGACAATCTGAAGTTCTTTTCCCAGAAGTATTTATCAGCATACCTAAGACACTGAAATGTCATAGTAATATTCCATGTTATCATTTTGGCAGTACATCAGGTACACCAAACAGTGGGACCATAATAACGTCTCCATCGCTCACGGTGGTGGACAGCAAGTCGTGTCAACACCACGCTCTTACAAGGCACACCAACGTAGAATTAGTGCAAAAACCAAATATAGTGCTCCATGATCAAGAGGATATACAGGACAAATGGATATTACAGTAATTCAGGGTAGGTAGTTAGGTCAGAAAGTGAAGGACATTAAGTCACAAACTAGTCTTCATTGGGAATTACATTAGTAGTTTGCGGCATTCATAGCCCAGTTATTGAACATTTCTGTACCATGTATGTAGTATTACAGAAAAATGTTCATTAATTGATTTACAGACAAAATTGTCATTGGTCATTTCAATACCATAATCAGTAGCGTTCATTTCCCAATTACAAAGCATAATCAGTAGCATTCATAGTTACAAAGCATTATTAATCATTGGTCATTTCAATACCGTAATCAGTAGCATTCATTTTTCAAGTGACATATTATTCATAGCTGATCAGCATTACTCAGAACTCTCTTAAACTGGTATCATTATTTGGGACTGGTAATAAATTTTTTTGTTAGCAATGCATTGCTTTGGGTAATTATAGGGGAAAGCAAGGAAAAAAAAGTTTGCTTCTGGGTTATTGCTGTAAATGAAAATGTGTAACGTCATTTGTCATGAGTCCGCTGTTGCAAGATTATGAAACAAGTAGAGTATATGTAATCACATTCATAAATGACAAAGATTTAATGAACAACTGCTTATAGCACATTAATTTCATAAAAAAATTCTCCTGCAAAATATACAAAAAATGGATTATGAAGCTGAAAGAAGAAATGCATTTTATGCTGAAAAGTAGTGAACTTCGAATTAACAGGTAGTGAAATGTGTATAAAAATGTGTTCCATAGCTGTCCTTTCCAAAACCTTCAGTCATTATACTATGCAATATAACACCTGCTGTCAAAGTGAACTGCAACAAATACTTAAATAACTACATAGCATGAATACATAACTTCCACATTATCCTCATCTGTAAAGAAAAACTTCATTATCCATCATGTCATTATCTATATTATCATAACTCCATTATTATCATCACCTGTAAAGAAAAACTTCATTATCCATAGTAGCATATTCTTCATCATTATTCATCAGCATTCATTATCATCTGCAAAAAGAAAAATCATTTCATTACTCATTACATAACTATTCCTTATCTCTAGCATATTCCATCACTAAAACTAAGATGTGTAGTTCTGTCTGACAGCCTGCATCAATCGCCTTGTATTCTGAAAGAAAAAATTAGTTAAGACTGCTATTCTACGATGTGTATAGTATATTCTTGTTAATGCTTGTTAATCCTGATCCATCACGAGGTTTGCATCTTCTTTCATTCATTCCGAATGTGAAATTCCCATTTCTGTTTAATTTATTTCTTTTACGCATCATTTCTTTCTGAAATTGATGAACAAAGATTAATGTCTTGCATTTACATCATATGCTCACTAAATAATGACTGGTTTATGATAACATAATTAAGCATACAGCATACCATGACAGAAAACGTAATATGAAAAAAGATAGACAGTGTTCAAATGCATAAATGTACACAGAATATCACAATGCAGCAGCAAAAAATGTAAAACAGTCACGATGTTGAGATATCATAGGGCAAAAATGTCAAAGTCAACTGGTGTGTGTTATATCTTAATTATTTCACAGTGCATATAAACAAAATATGAAAACAATCGTACATACATAAAAAAATGATGACAAGAAATGTGACCTTTGAGTTCACCTTGTATGTTGTGTAGTTAGTAGAGGCGAGAATTAAAGACTTTAATGGAGAGAGAATTTAATAAAATTAGTATGTCACTAGATAAAATTGCATAATTATTCATAAGATACGTGAGTTTCTCTCGAAAAAATGTGCACAGTCTGATATGTAACGACAAGAAGAGCGACCTGCTAACCTTACCTTGCCGGGCACTTGCCAAGAAAAAATACGATAATCGTCAATAAGTTGTCACATAAATATAATTGCAGAAATAGTCATAAATGTGTAAATTCATCTGGAAAATATGCACGGTCTGATGTGTAACGACAAGAAGAGCGACCTGCTAACCTTACCTTGCCGGGCACTTGCCAAGAAAAAATACGATAATCATCAATAATTAGTCATGTGAATATAATTGCATAAGTGATCATAAAAATTAGTAAATGGCATCATAGTATGTTAAATCATAAAGTATCTTCATTCAATAAAGGGTTTAATATTGGAGACATGGTGGTTGCCTTTACTTTTTCTGGTTCTCAGAGTTTCGACGTGTACAACATTGGGGTGAGGAATGTTGCGAATCCGATATGGACCTGCGTATAGAAGTTCAAATTTACTGCACTTACCTTTTATTCTGCTGGATAAATAGTGTGTACTTACTAATATCTTCTGTCCAATGTGAAAGTCACGGCGTATACAAACTTGTTTTTGCTGTCTTCTCTGGCGCTCTGCGGCACGTTTGATGTTGTTCAGCGCAATGTTAATTATTTCATGCTATCGTAGTCGACGAGATGTAGGAAAGTTTACTAATTCTGTAATTTTGTTAGGTGGTTCAACATTTTTCAGTATAACAGACGGAGAGAGCATCGTGGATTCATTTGGTATGGAATTAATTACATCTTGGAATGAGAATATATGTATGTCCCAATCAATAAGTCTTTTGTGGCAGTATATTCTACACAGTTTACCAATTTCTTTCATTAATCGTTCACAAGGGTTCGAAGAAGCATGGTACCTGGATATATAGATTGGAGAAATGTTTCTAGTTCGTAACATACGTGTCCATATAGCAGAACAAAATTGTGATCCATTGTCAGAAATTACTTTCAACACATGACCTACATGAAATAGAAAATGCTTTACAAATGCTTTCGAAACGGTTTTAGCAGTAGCTTTGCGTAACAGAGTGAAAGTAACAAATTTTGAAGTTCAAACAGCGACAAAGATGTAACAGAAACCTCTATTAGTTCTCGGAATTGGACCAAAAATGTCTACAGCGGCCATATGTCTCAATTTAACAGGTACAATTGGATGTAATGGAGGAATATGTGAAGTTGTGTCTGACTTAGCTTTCTGGCAGATTTTACATGACGCTAAAACTCGTCGTATACGTTTCTCCATGTTGGTAAAATAACAGTTCTGTCTCAGTATAAGAAAACATTTTCTGGCTCCGTAATGTGCATAACTTAAATGAGTATACCATATTAATTTGTTAACCAGTTCGTCAGGAATGCATAATAACCAATTGTTGCTGTCAGGATGAGAGCGGTGAAACAGAATGTCATTGCGTACAGTGTAATGGTTTCTAATCGTAACATTATTCTTATCTTGCCAAAGGTGTTTAATTTCTTTCCACACGTTGTCTTTATTTTGCTCTTTTGCTATGTCCTGTAACGACGACGAAATAAAATTTTCAAATGCAACTTGCTGAATGTACATGACGCTCAAATTTGCTTTGCAGAAGTTGGTTGCGATGTCTTGCTGATTGTTGCTGAGAGAACGAGATAGTGCGTCTGTTACAATATTTTGTGTGCCGGGAATGTGAACTATTGTAAAATTAAATTCCTGTAAATAAAGTTTCCATCTACTTAACCTGTCGTGAGTAAATTTAGCTGAAAGTAAAAATTGTATTGCTCTATGGTCTGTGTAAACGGTGGTATGTCTTCCATAAAGAAAGTGCCGAAATCTCGTAAAATCCCATACAACACATAATGTTTCCAGTTCTGTAACGGAATAATTTCGTTCAGCAGGTGACAGAATGCGACTTGCAAATGCGATGTTTTTAATTACTGTTGAGCCATCTTCTTCAATTTCCTGAAAAATGTGTTCGCCTAAAGCGGTGTTGGAACTGTCGGTGGCAATGGAAAAATTTCTGGTAAGATCTGGGTGCGATAAAAGTGGTGCATTCAACAGAGCATGTTTCAGGTTCATAAATTCAGAATGTGCTTGCTTATCCCAAGACCAAATATTGTTTTTACCTGTCAATTGACATAATCTAGGTGTGTCTAAAGCAGAGTGATGAATAAATTTACGAAAAAAGTTAATTAAACCCAAAAAACTGCGTAGTTGCTTCTTCGTCGTAGGAACAGTAATGTCACGTAAAGTTTGAAGTTTTTCCGGATCAGGCGCAATGCCTTCTGCTGAAATTACATGTCCAAGAAATTTTATAGAAGTTTTGACAAAGTGCGATTTACTGAGACTAACTGTAAGTCCTTGTGCACGAAAAGTTCGTAACAGTTGTTCAAGAATCAGATTGTGTTCAGACCAGTTAGCTTCTGCAATAGGAATGTCGTCTACGTACGTCGTGATTCTGTCTTTAAGTTCTGTCAGAAGTATTGTGTTCAAACCGCGAATAAAAGCTGCAGAAGAAATAGTTAAACCGAATGGTAATTTGCAAAATTGATAACAGTCGCCAAAACAGAGAAAAGCTGTATACTTTCTGCAATTCGGATGAAGCTGAATTTGCCAAAATCCCGATTTTAAATCTAATGTAGAATAAATAGCCGTACCGTGAAATTTCTGTAGTAGTTCCTCTAGTGTCTGTGGTCGATCTGTTTCATTAATAATTACGTCATTGATGTGACGTGAATCAAGCACGAGGCGAAGTAAGCCATCCTTTTTCTTAACAATATGTAGCGGGTTTATGTACGGACTAACTGCCGGTTCTATAATTCCTTGGTCGAGCATATCTTGCAACTCTTTTTTAACTTGTTCTCTGTTGATATATGGAATGGGATAATGCTTTGCTTTAAATGTGTCGTGCTGTTTGACTTGAAATTCATACATAAAACCGGACATAGTACCAGGAATGTTGTCGAAAACTGGAGCCTGCTGTAAAAGAATTTTGTGTAGTTGCGTGCGTTCGTCATCTGTATTTGCACTGCTTTGTTTAACTTTGTCAGAAATCATCTGCATTACGTCGTAGTCAGCTTCGTCTGGAGTATTATAGTTATGTACGTACGTATCTGTGAACAATGTGGAATTACAATCTATGTTACGTGATACGGAAATGACCTCTGTGTCATTAATTGTTTGTTCTTCCGCAGATAAAGAGCGCTGAAACTCTAAAGCCAATTGTACTCGTACATTTTCATCCTTCAACATTAAACAGGAATTCTGAAAATCGATAACTGCGTCGTGTTGTACCAGAAAATTCGTACCTAAAATAACGTCTGTTGTCAATAAAGGAACAATCCAAAAATTTGAGTGAAATGTGTGACCTGCAATGCAAAATGATAAATGTGTCTGTAATTTAACGTCTACTCCTTTACTCGATACTGCTCCTTTTACTTTCGTTTTGCCTAATGGAAATGTAGGATAGGTATTCTCTTTGTTACACTCGTTAAAAGTTTCTTCATTTATTACAGACATAGGTGATCCGGAATCGATTACTGCTGAAAATTTCGATGAACCAATTTTAATTTCGATGACAGGATGTGAAATGGTTTTCTGAACAACTGCTCTTTCCTGTAAAAGAGTGTTTCGGATGTCGTCGAAAGTAATAACATTTTCGTGAACAACATTCTGCGTGTCAAAAGTAGTGCTTGTGTTACTGGAAGATGCGACCTGTACAGTATCTAGTAAAATTGTATCTGACGTATTATTATTGTCAGGACGATTCTGTGGCATTTCGACTATTTGAACTGTTCCATTATTTCTTCCAGACGTATTACGCTCTGGATGATATCAACTGTCGGGTTCATTCATGAGAATATATTCTTGTGGATAATTTTGCTGTTGGTAAGACCGACTGTTGCTAGATGTACTCTGAAAATTGTCCTCATTATTTTTACGTCTGTCGTAATAGTCATTCCTATACAGTGCATTGCGATAGGAATTGAAATACTGTGTTTTCTGTACGTAGTTGTTCCTTTGCTGCCGTGCGTTACTATTTGTTGTACCAGGGACTATACGTTCACTTGGTGAAACATTAAAGTTAGGTTGACCTTGTGCATTACATTGTTGGTTAGGTATGTTAACCGACTGGTTTTCATGCTGTTGTGGTGGAAAACGTCTATTGTTACAAAAATGTGGTTCCTGTTGCTGAAAATTTTGACGATATAGATAATTGGAATTTTGTCTGTTATTAAAGTTTTGGTGGTTGTCATTCCTAAAGCGTCTGTTACTTTTACTATTGAAATTACGTGCCTTTGCTGGCCTTGGTTGTTATATGAAAAATTTTTGTTTACGAAGGAATAGTCTGATTGCTGCACTTCTAAAAGCTGCAACAGATCCCTGAATGCCGAAATATTTTCTTTTTGCTGACCTGATAAAAGTGACACTCTTAATGACCGTGGTAATTTAGGAATGCATAATTGTATAAGTGCAGATTCACTGTATGGTTCACTTAGGTACTGGTTTTGTTGCACCATGTGTTCAGAAAATTGAGTGACACTGGGAAAGTTTGAGTTCTCATAATTCAGTAAGGTAATTAGTTGATCCTTAATTCCGCGCTGTGTCGTCTTCGACCAATACGCTGACAGAAAAGCATTCTGAAACTCTTCTACCGAATAGCATTGTCTCGCGATCGGTCTCATACGAGTTGCCGGTTCGCCTTCCAAAAAACTGCAAATAAATTCAAGTTTATGTGTTACGGGCCAAGTCGGTGGAGAAGCAAAGCTAAATTGTTGTATCCAATCTAGCGGATGAATCTGTGTTCTGTCATTTTTAAACACTTTAAATTTTCTCACTGACAGAAAATGTTTGTAATCAAAATTATCGTCTCTGTATGATGGAACAGGTTCATGATTGTAAGAGAATCTATTTGTCTGTATCTGTTCGGAATTTAAGTTGCGTACTCTCTGTATATTACCTAAATTATACGCGCTGCGTGAGTCTGACAAATGTTCACAAAGTGGCGTCTGCTGTGATGTGTTATTAACTGAAATATTTTTCATCTCTGTTACTTCTTGCTGTAAACATGACAATTTTCTACATAACGTGTTATTAGAGGAATCAATCTCATTGATTGTCTGCTGTAAATTTTGGAATTCAGGTGTTTGGTTAAACGAAATCGGTGCAGTATCTTCTGATTTGTTGTCATTATTACTTTCAGTAACATCGATACGACTGGCCAATTCATCACATTTTTCAGTCAGTATTTTTACCTGATCATCGTTTTTAGTGTCAGAAGCACTAATCTGTTTTTGTAATTTACGTGTGGTTTCGTTCAATTTTTTAATGTCAGCTTTGATGTCATCGGAATCCTGAGTTAGTTCTAATTGTTCGAGTCTGTCTGTCACTGTCTGAATATCTGCTGTGTGTGTATCTGTTTTTGATTTAAGATCAGAGATTTCATCACGTAATTCGGTGTTCAACTGTTCGATGGTATTAATTTTGTCTGATACTGTAGCAATATTGTTGTCTACGTATGTTTTTGCCTTCGCAAACATTTTACGTTTATCTTCTTGTCTCTGTGCAGTGATTGTTTCCATGACTTGACGTTTTACTTTATTTTGATCCTGTATAAATTTGCGGAAACGCGTATCACTGTTTTGTAGGTGAAGATTAAAACGTTCGTCAACTTGAGTGTTCTGTTGGTCGAATTTCGCGTCTATCTTTGCATCCATTGTGCGCGAAAGTTCTGCTGTCATTAGTGTAAACCCGTCGCGTAATTGTGTAGCTTTTTCAGAGCATTGTTTACCGACTGCACTTATTTCGTCTCTAAGTGTTTCTGTTGTGGCTGTTTGCATATCCCTTAATTCCTGAGCAACAGATTTAATTTCTTCGCTACTTTTCCTTGAACAAGCCTCAATTTCCTCGCGTAACTGTTCCTTAGTATCATGACACTGCGCGGCAATGGCTTTAATCTGTTCACTAAGCTGTCTCGATTTGTTGTCTAATTTTTCATTTAACTGTCTGGAATTGTTGTCTAATTTTTCATTAAGCTGTTGTTTGAGATTTTCGTTATTTTCATTAAGCTGTTGTTTGAGATCTTCTTTAAGTTGTTTGGAATTGTTGTCTAATTTTTCATTAAGCTCTTGTTTGAGATCTTCTTTAAGTTGTTTGGAATTGTTGTCTAATTTTTACTCTGTTGTTTACCCTGTTGTAGCAATATTGCCATAATTTGTTCCAAGGTAACATTACCTACTCTATTCTCTGTACTGTTTGATTGCGTACCTGCACTTGTCGCGTTTTGTGTGACCATTTGGTCATTCTGTAATTTACAAAAAGGATTGCCAGTCGAATGTACACTGTCGGTCACTATTTCGGAATTAAATGAATCCGTCGTACTTTCAGTACACTGTCCATTTTCATTAGAAAAATTTGTCTGTACGTTACTTGAATTTTCCAAACCGGGTGTGTTAAGCTGGGCAGCGCTCATTACAATAGGGCGCCCCGTGTCATCAATTGTCGTCAAATTAACAGAGGAGACAATTGAGTTCGTTTGTTCATCATTAAGATAAAGATCATCATTAGTGGTTGGAATGCACTGATTGTCAGTGAACGCAGGATTGTCATCATTAGACTGCGTGTCACAATTACTATCGGTCAAGCTGTTTAATTCGGTTATTTCACTCATTATACCTCGTGATGCACTATTAATAGTCTTTTGCGGCATTTTTACACTAGTCACAATTATTCACAAATGAGACAAAGACAATACAAAATGCAACAAACATAAATACAACAAAGAGCAACAAATTGCCGGTGACCTGTGGGAGAAAGTCACAAAATTAGTAAAAGCGTTGCGCCAAATGCTAATTATATTAAGTAAATAAGAGCAGATATCTGACTACTTCTCAAAAGATTCTCAAAGAAATACGATCCTGGACCAGATGTCGCCAAGTGTAACCTCCCCACAAAAAATGAAAGAAAATATTTAAATGAGTATAGACATCGTGCTAAGTGTAACCTCCCCGTGAAAATATTAAAGTGAAAAGGATTGAATAGAATTGCAAATAGTGCCAAATGTCAGCTTCCCACAGTAATAAAAGTCAATGATAATAAAAATGTGCAAAAATGTTAAGTCCCCACAAAATTAAGGTTAAGATCAACCTGATAAATTTTATAAGGGCAGCTGCGCTGACCTTAGGCCCTGTGCAATAATTAATCAGATGAATTGATTCTGGGAGGAAAAGCATAGGAAATATTGTTTCAATTGTAATGATTATTTTCTTAAAAACGATTGCTTTGAAAACAAAATTATTATTGGGGCATTTCTTGAATAAATTAATTACAATTAACGTACATTACATTATCCGATGTGCGCAATGCTGCTTCATTACCTTATTTAAAAATATACCTCGTCCCGAACCTTGACCAGAGGCCCATGTCGACGCCCTCCGACTCCTCACACACAACTCCGACAGGCAACTGCTAACTCGCAACAGAACTACATGCTCTCGCGACTCGCTACGTACAACTACTTTCTCGCAACTGAACACTCGCGCGGTCAAGCGCAAACTAGCAACAATAAATAACTCTCTGGCCAGAGATTCTGCCATGCCTCGCCATCGCTGCTACTGAATACATACGTGTTTCAAGTAGTATTTTGTGTGTTTCATAAATTTATTTGAACTGTGCAGAAGTTCAATTTCAGATGACTGAATATCCATAAATAACAACAGAAAAAATAATAAATCGGATTTTGTAGACTTTACAGTACATCCTTGGTTTGTAGCACAGATTTTTTTGTAAATGACCTCTTGGTTATCCTTTAGCTGTGTAGTTATTTATTTGTGTAACCTACTATTCAACTTTCGATCATGCGAGTGGACATAATGTGCTTTAGGATATGTGGAAACGTAAAAATCATTTACATAGATTATTTCCACATGATAATGGCCACACGGCCAAAATGGCAATATTGAGTTTTACAAAAAAATTTCACAGTCAAAAGGTGACGTAATTTACGAAAATTTTCACAATGTAAACTGCAACTACGAGTAGTTAATGTTTGTTTTTGACTGAGATTTCTTTTATATATCACTTTGCAAGATCTCAAAAACCTTTATTACTGCACTATGCGGCCCACATTCAAAGATTAAATGAAAAATATTGTCATCTAATTCGCGTATTTAGAAATAAACATAAGAGATTTTCGCGCCATATTTTTTCGTATTGAAGTTCACAGCCAGACCACAAGTAGCGCTGGTGTCGTTCTGTGTTTCCGTATAATAACATGGTCTTTGCACTTCTACTATATTGGTGTTCTGTGAGCCACACTCTCTCTGCTCTGCCCGAGCTCCATGAGGCAGAGTTAACACTACCAAAGATCCTAAACACTTTGGTTTTCCACACGACCTATCGATGTATTCGTTCGATAGCATAGTTTTCCCTAGGCAGGACCCAGCGTAAAAATACAAATAATATTTACAAAACAAACCAATTATACATCAACACACACACACACATATATATATATATATATATATTGAAAGGTGGCTACACTGAGCCACTGCGCCAGAGATTGCGCCAAAGAGTATTATTAAGCCGCCTCCACTGTGCTTGGAGAGAACTCGTAGTAGGCAGTGCTTGTCGAGAGCTCGTAGTAGTCAGTGTGTGGGCAGAACTCGTAGAAGACAGTGCCTGTTAAGAACTCGTAGAAGAGTGCTTGTTAAGAACTCGTAGCAGTCAGTGCCTGTCGAGGACTCGGTGTAGCCTGTGTTGAGATGTTGTAGCAGAGAGTGATTATTGAGAGGTAGCGGCAGGCAGTTTATTCAAATGAAGATATTGTAATGATCAGAGTGCATTTCGTCAATATATATGAAGGTAAAAACCACTATGTTCTTTATTATTTGTGTGCCTGAAATAATGCGTCATGACAGGTTCAGTCAACAAAGCATCTGGCTTGTGTTCTTGTATTAGAGTGTAATTCTACTTTCCTTGAGCAATTATGGTGTTTCTAATTTTCTTTTATCACGTCAGTATAAATGGTATTTGAAATTTCTTGTCTTGTTGAAGAAGAACCATGCCAGATGTGTATGTTGAGTCACACTCCCACACACAGAACAATTACATTTGGGCTTTGGTTTTGTAGGTTTTATAGTTGCTGGGGACTTCATTAATTAACTGTGTTTATGAAAATTTTCATTTCATTCTTTGTTGTTGTTCTTTGCAGTCAGATTGCGTAATAATTCTAGTCAGGGCCAACCGATTACGAGACACAGCGTAATCGGACATAACAGCTACTAAAAAGTATTTTCAATCATATTTAATTAAGCCCCCATGCAAATATATATATATATATATATATATATATATATATATATATATATATATATATATATATATGTCATATCTTCAGGTAACAAAATAAGGAAAAAATTCATAGTACATCAGATGGAAATAGGAGGATATGCATTTCCGGCGTTACAAGTATATGGTGATACTCTGCAATGTCCCTATACACAGCTTTAACACAAGCCATCTATTCCGTCTTTCCAACGCAATGAATAACACCATCGATAGGCCGAACAAGTTTATAACAGTGGAGCGCTGTAGATAAATGGATACGTCACCCGATTTCACGCAGAGTGCAGAGTGATCGTACTGTTGTAATGGATAGAGTTAGAGCAGCACATTAAATGTCCTAAGGAGGACGGCTCGGATGATACTCGGCGGTCAACTGCTGCTTGATGTATGCTTTTGCATGACACAATTCATCCCGTTCCATCTCCATAAACTGCTCTTTAACAGTTGTAGTTGCATTCTCAATCTCCGTCACAATGCGCCAATCTCTGGCTGTGGATGCTTCTATACCAATACCTGTATGTAAATGCTTTGAACCATTAGAAGTTAAATTATACATATGAAGACAGTATCTATTCTTTCGGACACGTCCGAAAGAACAGATGCCATCGGTGAGCGTACAGCTCGTTAGGATGAAACTACAATTAAATCAATACAATGAAATGACAACCCTTAGCTGCACACAGGCGTTGATATACGTCAACGGAGATAGTTGAAAATGTGTGCCCCGAGCGGGACACGATCCCAGGATCTCTTGCTTACATGGCAGACGCTCTATCCACTTGAGCCACGGGACACAGAGGATAGTGCGACTACAGGGACTTGTCCGAAAGAACAGATACCATCTTTATATGTATAGTTAAGGCTCACCGGCCATTTGACCATCTTCTGTGCGGATGCACAAACATTGCCCGAACTCTTACGCGAATTGGTAAAGCAGCGAGAAATGAGTGTAATGGTCAGGGGCACTACGAATATAGAGTGGGACAATAATTTGGGAATGTGGGTCTCACGGGAGACATGCCAGAGATAAGTCCCTGCAGTCGCACTATCCTCTGTGTCTTCGGTGGCTCAGCTGGATAGAGCGTCTGCCATGTAAGCAGGAGATCTCAGGTTCTAATTCTGGCCGAGGCACAAATTTTCAACTGTCCCCTTTTACATACATCAACGCCTGCGTGCAGCTAAGGGTATTCATTTCATTGTATTAATATAATTGTAATTTCAGTTAAATTATACTCTGAAGTGAACAGTAGTGGTGCACAGGGCTTATTTGTTATCTACACATCCACTACATCGTCACTTTGTCCATGCAGTATCACTGGAATATTCTACGATGGCGCTTATGATAGGGTCCAGTAGCGACTAGTACCTCTGGTGCACTTCTGCGAGTCAGGGAATGGCTGGGTGTCTTCAACCGACAACAGCTCAATGTCCTCCCCAACAAGTTGACCAGGTGGGCGACAGGACCCCATGGTGCCTCCGCTGCTGTGGGTCCTGATGGGCTGGGTTATTTTGCTACTGCAGACCTCGGCAGGCTAGAGGGTGTCACATCCACAGGTGATCGAAGAAGAAATACCGTTACAAGCCGCAGCAGCAGCACAAAGACTTCATCTTCCTCACACAGCAGTAAACACAGGCATTAAGCAAGGGGTACTTAATCTTCGGTGGCTTCTTCCTATTCTGCTGCTGCTGTGACTGGGCAGCGCTGGATGATCTCGGCTGGCGCTTTATGCCGGCTGAGTGACTGCAACTGAGACTGCAGAGCTGCTGGGCCCATCTTATATCCCCGATCTGATCGGATGCTCCAATTTCCTATTGGCTACTCCAATTTCAAGCGTCTCTGGTGGCATAATTGTGTCTGGGCGGTGGGGGTGAACTTGGGCTTTCCATCCAGAAGGACCGAGGTTCGAGTCCCGCAAAGGGCATTGCCATTTTCAATGTCCTGCCAATTACCGGGAGTGGGGCGTCTGCACAGCCCTGGGACAACAAAGAAATTCCTGCAAAAATTCGAAATTCCCGGCAAAGTTCGAAATTCCCACCTGTAGAGTAGGTGGGGGAGATGATGTGGAAGGAATGGAGAGGGAGAAGGGGCGGGACACACGTGCCGGCTGGGGAAAACACATGACGTCATCTGGGGTGGGGATGGGGGTAATTAATTCACCAGTTTAATTAGTTTTCATATCAATTTGATGTTAATGGGTCGGAGCTCCAGTACCCTACTACTTACATTCTGTATATAAGGAAAATTATACAGTGGATTAATCTTTCAGAAATCGCATTTGAATGTTGTCTATGTGTGAGAAGCTAATGTTATGCCTCGCGTAAGAAAGAGAAACCTCTACCAGCACGTGTTGGAATTCAAAAACAGCAGTAGCGTGGGCTATCGACACTGCGGTTTATCGCTCCGCCATTTTGCCGCTCATGTTGTTTAGGATCTAGCGACTGTCATGCAGATGTGGAATCGATGGGTTCAGGAGGACCGTACTCAACGGCATCCAGGATCTCAGTGGCTCTACGTGGTTAGCACCCGAGAGGAAAGACGTATTGCGTGCTTGGCCTTGCAGGATTGTACAGTCGCGTCAAGCGCCTGGAGACTGGGAATGGTCTTGTTTGCAGCGAGATAAACTTTCATTCGGATCGTGTGCCAAGGTCTGGAGCACCAGGAGGTTTCAGCACAGTGACCGTTGTTGAGCTTCCCTGATGCTGCAACAGAGGCACGTTGACAGTGGTGCAGGTAACAACAACACTGACGCAATAAGAGCATTGTATCGTCTTTCAGACGGGTACGGGACTTGAATACAGCATCAGGATGGACTTATATCCGTATATCAGGGCCCTAAGGAGAACGAACATAGATTACATCGGTTATTGTCATATGGGTCCAGCATCTAGAATTGATCGTGTGGAGTATTTTTTGGTTGTACGACATGATCACCTCTGGATCGCGTGGCCAGTTATTTGAACCACAGCAGTTGCATTGCTGACGAGCTAAGGCCGGTGACTCAGGCCTAGTTTCGAGGTTTCTGTGACGTTACGTTTCGAAAAGATGACGGAAGCTCGTATGAAGCTCGTGGTTTCCTGAGTTACCTTGATACGGAATGTGTTCGACCGTTCCCCTAGGCGTGAAGTTCTCCAGATCTCTCACTCTTGAAAACATCTGATCATGGGTTGTCAAGACATCGGTTTGCTGCAGGATTCTAGAACATATCCTGAGTCCCCATACAGCAAATTTTCTAGAGACCAAAGCTTATGCCCACGAATCAGCACGGTTTTAGAAAGGATTGCTCGTACGAACGCAGCTTGCCCTTTTTCCTCACATGATAATCGGCAACCTACGAATGAAGGGCAGCAGGCAGATTCCGTATTCTTAGGTTTCCGAAAGACATATGACACAATGACCCACCTCAGATTGTTGACGGAGGTATGAGCACATGGAACAGGTTCTCAGATATGTAAGTGGCTCGAAGGCGTCTTAATTAACAAAACCCAGTATGTTGTCCTCCACGGAGAGTGTTCATTGGAAGCAAGGGTGCTACAGGGAAGTCTGGTAGGATCGCTATTATTTTCTATACATGATCTGGCGGGCAGAGTGGGCACCAATTTGCTATTGTTTGCTGATAATGCCGTGACGTTAGGGAAAGAATGAAGTTAAGAGACTGTAGGAGGCTACAAAGATGATTAGGACAAGATTTCTAGTTGGTTTGATGGATAGCAGCTAGCTCTAAATCGAGAAAAATATAAGCTAATGCGAATGAGTAGGAAAAACAAGCCCGTGTTGTTCGGATAGAGCATTACAGTGATCTGCTTGATAGAGTCACGTCTTTTAAATATCTGGGCGTAATGTTGCAAACCGATATGAAATGCAACGAGCATGTGAGGATCTTGGTAAGGAAGCTGAATAGGTGACTTCGGTTTATTGGGAGAATTTTAGGAAAGTGTGATTCATCTGTAAAACAGACCACATATAGGACACTGGTACGACCTATTCTTCGCTACTGCTCGAATGTTTCGGATCCGCACTAGCTCAGATTAAAGGAAGATATCGAAGCAATTTAGAGATGAGCTGCTGGATTTGTTACCGGTAGATTCGAACAACTCGCAAGTATTACGGAGGTGCTTCTTGAGCTCAAATGGGAAGCACTGGAGCGAAGGCCACATTCTATTCAAGGAACACTATTGCGAAAATTTAGAGTGAGGCACTTGGAGTTGAGTGCAGAACGATTC
This sequence comes from Schistocerca piceifrons, assembly GCF_021461385.2. Classification (NCBI taxonomy): domain Eukaryota; kingdom Metazoa; phylum Arthropoda; class Insecta; order Orthoptera; family Acrididae; genus Schistocerca; species Schistocerca piceifrons. The sequence continues at coordinate 137,898 of NW_025728756.1, forward strand.
CGCCAATACACTTTCCGTGTAAGGACCACGAAGGTAAGATGCGAGAATTTAGGGCTCATATGGAGGCATATACAATGTCGTTTTCTCTCCGCTGTGTTTACGAGTGCAACAGGAAAGGAAATAACTAGTAGCGGAACGGGGTACCGTCCGCCATGCACCGTACGATGACTTGCGGAGTACACTACTGGCCATTAAAATTGATACACCACGAAGATGACGTGCTACAGACGCGATATTTAACCGACAGGAAGAAGATGCTCTGATATGCAAATGATCAGCTTTTCAGTGCGTTCACACAAGACTGGCGCCGGTGGCGACACCTACAACATGCTGAAATGAGGAAAGTTTCCAACCGATTTCTCATACACAAACAGCAGTTGACCGGCGTTGCGTGGTGAAACATTGTTGTGATGCCTCGTGCAAGGAGGAGAAATGCGTACCATCACGTTTCCGACTTTGATAAAGGACGCATTGAAGCCTGTCGCGATTGCGGTTTATCGTATCGCGACATTGCTGCTCGCGATGGTCGAGATCCAATGAGTGTTAGCAGAATACGGAATCGGTGGGTTCAGGAGGGTAATACGGAACGCCATGCTGGATCCCAACGGCCTCGTATCACTAGCAGTCGAGATGACAGGCATCTTTTCCGCATGGCTGTAACGGATCGTGCAGCCGTGTCTCGATCCCTGACTCAACAGATGGGGACGTTTGCAAGACAACAACCATCTGCACGAACATTTCGACGACGTTTGCAGCAGCATGGACTATCAGCTCGGAGACCATGGCTGCGGTTACCCTTAACTCTGCATCACAGACAGGAGCGCCTGCGATGGTGTACTCAACGACGACCCTGTGTGCACGAATGGCAAAACGTCATTTTTTCGGATGAATCCAGGTTCTGATTACAGCATCATGATGGTCGCATCCGTGTTTGGCGACATCGCGGCGAACGAACATTGGAAGCGCGTATTCGTTATCGCCATACTGGCATATCACCCGGCGTAATGGTATGGGGTGCCATTGGTTACACGTCTCGGTCACCTCTTGTTCGCATTGAAGGCACTTTGAACAGTGGACGTTACATTTCAGATGTGTTACGACCCGTGGCTCTACCCTTCATTCGATTCCTGCGAAACACTACATTTCAGCACGATAATGCACGACCGCATGTTGCAGGTCCTGTAAGGTCCTTTCTGGATACAGAAAATGTTCGACTGCTGCCCTGGCCAGTACATTCACCAGATCTCTCACCAATTGAAAACATCTGGTCAATGGTGGCCGAGCAACTGGCTCGTCACAATACGCCAGTTACTACTCGTGATTAACTGTGGTATCGTGTTGAAGCTGCATGGGTAGCTGTACCTGTACACGCCATCCAAGCTCTGTTTGACTCAATGCCCAGGCGATCAAAGCCGCTATTACGGCCATATGTGATTGTTCTAGGTACTGATTTCTCAGGATCTATGTACCCAAATTGCGTGAAAATGTAATCGGATGTCAGTTCTAGTATAATATATTTGTCCAATGAATACCCGTTTATCATCTGCATTTCTTCTGGGTGTAGCAATTTTCATGGCCAGTAGTGTGTGTACGCAAATGTAAACACGCCACCACTCGCTAGAGCTAGACACTGCAGTTGAACATAGCCAGAACGTTGCTGCTATAAGACATATCCAAGCTCACACTTGATGCTCAGCTGGTTTACAGCAGTTGTTGCTGCTGAATATAGCAACATTGTACTCTAAGTTTTGCGCGCTGTATACCTCCAAAAGACGTAAAAATTTAACCATGTAATCATTAGCACACTCAAGCGTGCGTAATACTTCATGCCTGTTTGACGTTTGTTGGTGCCGCTCTCATGGTGTTGCAATTTTGATGACTCGCAGTGTAGTAGTTATATATTAGCGTAGACTTCCGCTGCTGGAGCCTGTTTCTTAAAGATTCTTCAGGGTATGTCACCTCGCCATGATACGATGAAACACCGACGTTTTGGCTACACGCAATCTTCAGCAGAGTGATTGTACAGTGGCTACCAAATAGTCGGTAGTTATATCATTTCGTGATGTGGTCACGCCCCCAGAAGGATCTTATTGAAATATGCTCGAAAAGTTTACGGGTATGCTTCCGGTGCATAGTGTCCAACAAGCGCAATAAAACGTCGATTAGAGACGTTGCCGTCGTCAGATGTGCTGACAGTGCTTGAACACTACGACACACTAAGGACACTTAGAACACTGTTCGATCAACAAATATGCCGGAAGAAACTGAGCAGTTACTTGCTGTAGTAGTTTAATGGTTTGTCTGGAAACTATTCATGCAATTGAGAAGTTTAACATTAGCTAAATGGTACAGTCCGGCTCATATAACGTACGGCACTAATGTAACGCTCTCCGCGTGATTGCGTGACTGTGTTGCAGCGTAATTGGAAGCCTGAAAGCTGGAGGCAGCCCATTTGCCGGTACAAGACGGGTTCAGCCTGCGACAAAGGCAGTGGGTTAACGGCGGCGAGCGCCGGACAGGTGTGGCGGGCGCACCGCTGCCGGTAATGAGCTAAGTCGCTTGCGCTGTCGCCAGAGTGCGCCCTAATTCAATCAGGCGCCGGAAGAGGCGCTGATCGCTGGCCGGCCGCCCGTCAAGGCTAATGGCGCTGACCCCGGCCTCCCTCTGTCTGCGGCCGAGAGGGGCAGAGGAGCCAGGAAATGTGTTACTGCGTGTCTTCCACAGGCGGGGAGGGGCGGGGTGAGTGCATCACATTTGTCTCTGTGGGTTCTCACAATGACCATCGCGAATTTCTTCATCCGGGTGAAATGTAATGGATTGTGCGCACACTAGTCGACATCTCCGCTCTGTAAACATACACTGACAGCAGTGTAGGTACGTCAAACATACCGATCAAATCGCCAACTGTACTATGAACACTTATACGTACACTTTCATATTTTTCTACCTAGGACACATTGTCCCAGAATCACCGGGGGGAGATTAAAAAGTTTGCGTTTGAGGGCGTTGCTGCCGCTGATACACTGACGTAAAAAAAATCGCAACACCAAGTAGGTGTGTGACATAAACGAAAGTTGGTGGATATGTTTATAATCTGAAAGAGGGCGTCTATTCAAATTTCGCGCCAGTGGCGTGAAAGTGGCGCTAGCAACGCTGTATGTCTGTTGTGTTTTCTGATGAAAACTGGTTCTCCTTCGGTGCCAGTGATGGCCGTGTGTTGGTTAGAAGTAGGCCAGTTGAGGGCCCATGACCACGTGCGCTTATTTCCTCGACCTAAGACACATTGCATTCCAGAGACAGGTCTCGACGGCGCAGTCAACTAATGAGGCTGAAGTTACCATCAACCAATGACAACGATGGGTGCAAATTGACCGGGAATTAACTTCTGACGTTTACAAAACATTTGTGCGTCAGTAAATGATTGGAGGAAGAAAAGGAATATTCGTCAGAAACCGGCTAGAAGGTGCAAAAACCACTATTCGTGCCAGTTCGGCACAACGTGGAACTTTGTGTTGCCTCCCTTTATCCCCACAAAGCCAGAATTCACTCTGACATCGTATCTTTCGTGTTTGCTAATACTGTATTGTGCGATTCTTTGACTCTGTAAATATGAAGTCTGTTGTAACGTAATCATCGTGCACCAATGAAAAACAAATGAGTATTCGTATCCCCACAAATCCAAGATTATATTTTGTGTATGTAGTCCTAATCTGATTTTGTGTTGTGGAAGTCATTAAAACCGTGGACAGAAAGTGGTTGCAGCGTAGCTTTGTTTTTTTTTTAACTCATACCGAAACCAGGTATTTAGAAAAGTGAATACCAGTGTATTACTTAACACACTTCCAATCACACACAACCATGACAAGATACAGACAGAAGAAAGAAAAAATCAGAGATTTTCACGTATAAAAGAACAAAGAGAAAACAAGTTAAAGCATAATTATTAAATTATCATTACTTGAACATGTGTGCTACCTATTCATTACAGAAAGGAGCTTTACAGATCTCAAAACAAATAAGGGAGCTGATAACATTTTCCCAGTAGAAAGGTGTATTGTTTATGGGAGGTATGACATCTACAACACTTGAGTATTTTTATGTACTTGTGGTAGGGTTACCATACTCTGAAACCCAAAAATGAGGACACCCGCTATGGGACTGATCACCCTGCTTTTAGGAGAGTTCTAGTCTAGACCTCGATAAGAGGGTAGAGTAACGCAAAGATTAATGACGTCACTTCACATAAAGCTGTTCTAGAATGGCTTTTCTTTTTAAATAAAGAAGTATGACTACGTAGTCCACGTAATCGGTGTTACAAAACAGTGTCTGTGATGTTCGTATCGAAATACAGACTAAACCGCCGAATGAAACATCGTTAGCTTGGTTTTATGATGATGTTATGTGGCTATAATCGATATGAAACAAACAAAATAAAAATATTATAGCCTACACATCACGCATACTCACTTTACTTTAGATCCCATGTCCCTTGTGTATTTTTCACTGGATTGAATCTTTTTTAACAGTTCTTTTGTTGACACAAAAATCAAATTTTAAGCAAGGTAAACTGTAGCATAGCAATCCATTTTATAGATTCAACCGTCTGTCTATTTCTCTCTTTTGTCTACTGCGCCTGGCACTTCAAAGAAAAAATGTTCAGTGTTAATTAATCCCCTAAACTGTTGTTCTTTCCTATACGACTCAATGTAATTGCAACATTTTTCTGGCTTCTTTTTTAAATCTGAAAACGGATAAAAACACTTTTCATGATCAGTTTCAATACTTTTATCAAACAAAGATTTGATGGATCCTTCCACATAATTCCATGATGATGCAATTCAGTAACCTAGGTAAAAAGCATATAAATTTTGACGAAATGTAATGAAAACAAAAATCAAAAGATCTTAATTCCAAAAAGTAAACGAATATGAACATTAGCAGAAAACTTAAAAATATATGTGCACGCTGTGTCAAATGTTAAAAAAATGCACATGAATGCTAACTTTTGGAGTAGCAACACATTTATGAAGATTTGATGTAACACTTTGGACAACTATTGAGTTACTTATGGAGTTTTATGTTTCCTTGTTAAAGCTGTGAGACTTTTCTGTAGCAGTAGCTGTAATTGGTACACCTAGTTATTGCATTTCAATTTTGTGTATTGCTCATGCTGTTTTTTAGCTCTGATCAACAATAGAACCTCTAGCCCTGGCTGTAGTGTGTAAAACAAGAAGTGACTGTGCGGGATAACAGTTCGTTTATATTAGTGAGTTTTCATGATTTGGGCCTAACCTGATCCTGGAATTGTAACTAAGTGAAGGCACTAGTCACTAAGCAGTGACTGTATTAATTATATGTCAGAAAGTATGATCAGTAGGCAAATAATCGCTGTTCCACAGTCTGTCCGTTCTGCTTCAGATAACTTTATCTTTGCTGTGTCAGGTTATCTTATTTAGAGTGGACTGAATCTTCTGAAGTGTATGGATTACGTCTTCTATGTATTACACCCTCAGTCACCTACTTTTACGGTAATTGGGGCACAGACTACTATGGTCAATGTTTCTGTACTACCTTCTTGCAGCCTCTGAGCCTGTTCTTACTTTCTGCACACAAAACAGATAGCTTCATGTTTCAGTCTACGTGTGCACGTGTAAATCTCATCTAGAACGTGCATGCCACAAAAATATGTATAGCTCAAGAACTTGAGATATCAGATATAGTATACATAAAAATGTATACCTGTTATCTACAGAGGAGTAATTGCCTGTCTTCAGTTTTTGTTTTAGATGTCAGAGTCTACTAATTTATAATTGACTGCACATTTAGATAACAGATTAATAACTAAGAACCATCTACATCTACATGGCTTCTCTGCAATTCACACTTAAGTGCCAGGCAGAGGGTTCATCGAACCATTTTCTTACTACCTCTCTACCATTCCACTCTCGAATGGCGCGTGGGAAAAAGGAACACATAAATCTTTCCGTTCCAGCTTTCTCTCATTTTATTATGATGATCATTTCTCACTGCGTAGGTGGGTGTCAACAAAATATTTTCGCATTCAGAAGAGAAAGTTGGTGATCGAAATTTCGTAAATAGATCTCGCCGCAAAGAAAACCGCCTTTGTTTCAGTGACTGCCACCCCAAGTCGTGTATCATATCAGTGACACTCTCACCCCTATTGCGCGATAACGAGCTGCCCTTCTTTGCACTTTTTCGATGTCCTCCGTCAGTTCTACCTGGTAAGGAACCCACATCGCGTAGCAATATTACAGCAGAAGGCGGACAAGTGTAATGTAGGCTGTCTCTTTAGTGGATCTGTCGCATCTTCTTAGTGTTTTGCCATCATATGTGGGTGGAAGAAGGATATGTTGGCGGCTTGTGCAAGTAGAGAAGACACAGAGATGATGATTGCTTTCAGACACTTGAGGTCACAGTATTTTATGTTGGAATAGAGAAACAATTGATAGCAGATTCATATGTTGGACAAAAATCCACATAGCATCAAACCTGATGACGATTCATGTGTGTCAGAAAGGTATATGCAGCTGCAAAATTTCACGCAGTCGTAGGCTACCATAATTTTGCTGTTACGTCTGGTTGAATTCCTGCTGCTCCACTCCAAAGATCATGTAATGTGTACTTGTTTCATAAGTTGAAATGGAAAGCTTACTACTCGTAGATCATACGTTATACCAAAAATCAGAAACTGATGATACGCAGTTTTATAGCAGCTAAGGATCCTGCCATTTAAACATTGCCTTAGAAGCAACACTAAACCTCTGGCAGATGTCATAAGCCTGATAAAAAAATTAATTCACACCATATTTGTTTAGTATGGTCATATTGTTCCTTTGATAGTATCCAGCTATGTAAACGAAAGATTTCATAGATTGAAGTTTAGGATTATGCTTAGAGTCCATGTGTTGTAATATGTCTGTGTTGCGGGAATATTAACTGATGGCAATTTATGCAGACACAATTTGTCCTCATTATATAGCTCTAATTGCAAAAGAATTATTGTAATACTCTCTCACCTAAACCTGATGTTATGATTTGCTCTAAACATGGTTGGCACAGAACTCTATCCTGAGATTCTCAGACGTTATCCTCCGTATAAAAACACATAGGTTATAAATTTTCGGCTATAAATTACTGTAGCCTTCACCTCAAAAATTTCTGAGGAGACTTTTTAAGTTTTTTTTCCTTACACTGAAAAACAACTACAGAAAAGTCTGTTGTTCACATTTTGTTGCAGTATGCGCTAAGCAAAATCCCTTCTGATGCAAATAACAAACTTATGAGTAATGCAGGTACTGTACATGAAAAATGCCAGCAGTGATGGACAGAGGTCTCAGAATAAGTCCAGTTTCAGAAAATTATCTTACCACAAAAAATTCTTGCTTGTCTCTTCTTCAAGAAGACAGGTCATTATATACTATTGCCCACAAAATAAATCTGAAATTGTGTGGTTGGCAATTGGAAAGTGTGTGAACTACCCACAGTAATTGTCTATATTTTCTCGCTGCATGACAGAGATCAGTCTATGCAAACATGTACATAAAAAGTCTTCACATGAGAATGCAGAATTTGCCTCCCTTGGTTCGAAGTATGAATAGAGTAAGTATTTTGTTTCAGGAGTGAGCCTGCCACATAGAAGCTACAGAAGTCTAATAGGCGAAAAAGAGACGGAATTCAGTTATGAAGTAGCCCATTCAAGAATTTATTTACAAACATTTGTTGCAAAATTACAAGATTGCCGACAATCAGGAATGTGATTCAGTCTCTGCAGAGGACTGAGCAATGGTATGTTGATACTTGTATGTTACTTGGTGCCACCATATGCACAACAGGAATAAAACTAAATGGTGTACAAAACTTAAAACTGTGTGTTATAAATGATTTTGCTTAAGATCATTCTCTCTCTCTCTCTCTCTCTCTCTCTCTCTCTGTGTGTGTGTGTGCGTGTGTGTGTGTGTGTGTGTGTGGATGGGCGCGTCATTCCTCCTCTCCCTCCACCAAAACAGGGTCTTATGCGTATTTTTAATCTTCTTAGCCTTTGACAAATCCAGATACCACACACACACACACACACACACACACACACACACACATAGAGAAAGAGAGAGAGAGAGAGTTACGAAGATGAATTATTTTTCCAGGAGAATATGGCCTGGGAAAATGTTTTTCATATCCAGTTTTTCTGCAAGCTCGTGCACAGTTGTATTCATTTTATTCCAACAGTATTTTCTCCTGTACAGAATTGGGCAAAAATTCTTTGGATATTTCAGAGTTGAGCTTACATATTGTTCCCTTCACACTTGCATTCTTAAGGGTGTCTTACTCCCACTGATTGTTTTTCCAAATATGAAGTGATGTATGCACGATGTTGAATGAGATGCCCCAAGTGCTCCAGAGGTATGACTACATTGTCATGGTGCCTACATGCATTTCTCCGTTATGCCCTCGGACCCTTAATGTTCGAAGTCTCGTAGAATAGCTGTAAACTGATTTATAGAAATTGTGCTAATAATGTACACTACACGATTTCCAAGCAACGTAGCTTTTTCCATGTTTATTACCACCAAAAAACATTATGACGACCAAATCTGCTTGCATATCAAAACGCTTCTCTGCAAGTAGAGAGCCTCACTCTCCTATGACACAGTACCACAGTGGCAAACATAATCAATATCTGAAGTTACAGTGCTTTTTAGACACAATATTTTTAGTACACAGTTTGCTAAATAGTAATATGGTTTGCGTAGCACACACGTATTGCTGTTTAAATGAGTCAGCAGTACTGAAATATTCTTTGTTTGTAACAACATTTACTCATCCTTTCATTAAACAGTTCATGTTTTTCCCATCCTAAATGACTATGTAACCATTCTTGTAGATACTTAATTTAAGATGTTTATTCAGTCACAGCTCCCAATTCAAATACAGTATTGCTTTTCAACTGGTAAGTAAATAGAAGTAGACGACAAGTTCCTCATATGCGTCTCCGTCAAGTTCCTCATATGCATCTCCCTAAACTCACCTCTAACTTTTTTAATGTGGGAATAAGTAAAGCGAATTGTGTAATCAACACCACTAAGAACGGTAGTTGGTCTTTTCGAGTGTGTATCTCCTTCTTTCGTAAACTTGTAGCATAGCGAAACGTACTACTTTTAGCAATGGCCATAGGGCGTCAGTAATGCGTTGTTGGGACTCGATGGTATTATTAGGTTTATATTCCGACATACTACAAGCATATGAAGACTGATAAGCACCATTCACTATTACAAATGGATCGTTCTTTGTTGAAAACGTCTTCATTTAATAAATGTTATCAGTGGAACATTATTCCTCGTGTTTACTACAACACGTAAATCAACTCTCGCCAAGGCACCACTTTTAAATTTTACCTGTAGGGTAATTATTCCTCTATATCTGAATGAAGTAAGGAGGTTACATTACAGTATATAATTTTAACAAGAAGACTGATAAAACATAGACTGTATCCAAAAGTGTCAACATTCTTGATTTCAGTTCTTCATAAATACAATTATTACTTTCTTTCTACATGAGTCATTGCCTTGATTCTACTAATTGCATTATTAAAACGATAAACATGATAGTATATCTGTTCCTTTCTCGCTCGCGTATTTCGTGAGATCATATCTGTTATTTTACTAAGAAGGGATAACACAAAAAGAGGGCAATGACTTTTACCAGAAGATCCCGTGATAGGATTAGCAATTGGATACTGGACTTCGGAATTAGTGCTTGTAATAAAATTCAACTCAGATAGAAGGATCAGATGCAAAGAAGCACCTTACTTACGCAGCGGCGAAGTGCATATGAGTGGCTGGAAGACCTGTAATCTTATCGCGAAAATATTAACAGTTGTGCCCTTGCCTGTTTAAGAAAGCGATGCCGTGACCGTGTTATTTGAAACTGAAGTAATGACAGAATAATTTGAAGGCTTCGGACTTTGCAATTCTCGAACTAAACTTTCTAGAAGACGAGGTTCTTAGATATTTTAGCCGTGTAATTTGCGCTAACAGCAATGACAATTTCTGCTGGCTAAATGCATCTCTTTGTTATCTGCATATGGCGACAGTCCCACAGACAATCTGAAGCTGTAATGAGAAACATGGATCATTATTTAATATAGCGATGATTAATGCTCAATTATTAGAACAACTGATTGAATTAACTTAAGTATATTTTACAATATTTACGTAAAATGTTACACATTACAAAATGGTTACCACATCTGTAATGGGAAAAGGCGTCTAGTCCTAACTAGAGGTAAAACAGAAGTGTGTCTCCTTCGCGGCAGCGAGGGAGTCATAAAACAATTCATCATTTCCAGAATGAAATTTTCACTCTGCCCGCGAAAGGCAAAGCTCCCGAGTTGGAGTCTCGGTCCGGCACATAGTTTTTATCTGCCAGGAAGTTTGAATTATTGATTTATTTAAACAAAATGTATCACAGAGATTAAGGTTCTTAAACCCAGCTCATCGCCGCTTTATCTATATAGGGGTGTTACAGTAGTTTGAACAGTACGATGTTTCTAACAAGTCCAATCACTTATAGTTTCATGCAGGAAGCAGTTCCGACATAAAAAAAAGTCTCCAGTTATCCTTTTTTTTTTAAAAAAAATCTTAATATTTCATACTATTAATGTGTTCCTAATGGAGTGACTTGGTAAATTTGTTTCAATTAGTGTGTTAGTAATATTGGTTCTACCTGTTTATAAGAGATACTGGAAGTGGTGGCCACAAGCAGTTCGACTGGAGATGATTAACCGGTATTGGTTTTATGTAGGACACCCTGTGCAGTACATGTAGGTGTACTCCTTACTTTGAATTAAAACAAATTTTGATACAAGCTATAATACATGGAGAATGCCAGGAATTTCTTTTGAGTTGACTTTTATTGGAATGAGTGGGACAAACCTTTACACTGTTTCGCCCTGGCATTCGTCCACACGTTCTCGTGAAAAAGTTCGCGTTTAAGAAACCGACAACAGGTCTACTTCTGGTATCTCTCTTGCGCCTGGTTTACAATGTCTTGAAGACATTTTCAGCTTGACAAGTACAGTAGGCTGACAATTACACCAGGTTGATAACAGGAGTGAGTCGATGACAGTCACAAGTTGTTAACAGCATGGAGATGGCAACAGAAATATGGCTCTGCATACTCGTCAAGATCTTGTGATGGTGATCGTGTTGCATATGCAACAGATTCTATAACACGCATTAGTTTCATACCACAGTAAACAACAACGGGTTCCTGGGAGCATTCACAGGCTCATACATGCATACTATAGTGGTGTGGAAAACATAAGGGCAAAAGATGGTGTCACTGCTAAGTAACATAGTTCGATGAAACCATACAGAGAAATAACTACTTGAGTATAGTACAGAAGGTAACCGAAAGAAATACGCTACGAGATTAACAGAAATTTTGCTTTCAGTCAAAGACAGTAATTACATTGAAGTCAGTGTCGCTTATGACTGTCCCCTGGACGTTACAAAAGGCAGGATATGGATCTTAATAGGGTGTGTAATCACCATGGACGGCAGTGCATGCTCTACAACGTGCTCCCACATTGGTCAGCAGATTGGCAAGGAGTACTTGTGGCAGGGCGTTCCATTCCCTCACTACTGGTGCGGTTGACGACAGTTGGATGGTCATTGGCGCAAGTGGCCATGCCGCAAGCGTCTCCCCTACGGGCTCGATGCGCTTTAAGTCGGGGCAACAGGCAGACCAGCCGATTCGATGAATTTCCTCGCGTTCCATGAGCTCCTCCACCTGCGTTCTTCAGTGTGGCCGTGCATTGTAATCCATAAAAAAGGAGTCAGGTGCGAATGGGCTCCTGGAATCCAAACATCGTGAAAGAGTAAGATATCATAATGATGTTGACTTTTTATCGTACTGTGTTCAAAAATTTGAAGCCAGTACGTCCGTGGAACATTGTGCCCTCCTACACCATAACAACTGGAGGCTCATACCTATCATGTTCGACAATGTTATTTGGGTGCATTTCGTGCTCCAATCATGAGGCCACACGCAATGCATCCACATTGTCGAACATGAGCGTTTTCGTGGTCTAGGTGTTATGGTTTGGGGAGCCATAATGTTGCGTGGGCGTGCTGCCTCCAAATCTTCGAATGCAGTACATTTACAGGTCAACATCATTGTGACGCTCTACTCCTACCAGATACTTGACTTTTCAGGAGTGCGTTCTGCCCTGACTTCATTCTTATGGATGACAATTCACGTCTGCATCGACCACCGCACGTGCAAGAGCTCTCGGAACGAGAAGACATTCTGCGGATGGGTTGGCCTGCCAATTACCCTGCCTTAATTCCCATCTAGCATGTGTGGGTGTGTTGGGGAGACATACTGCAGTACATCCACATGCACCAACAACCATCCTGCAACTGTCAACTGTGCCGTTGGAGGAATGGAAAACCCTACCACAAGTACTACTTACCAAACTTGTGGCCAGCATGAGAGCATATTGCAGAGCATGCATTGTCGTCTGTGGTGGCGTAATGTCCAGACTTCTGCTTCCAACTCTAAATATGCAAGTATCAGTTATGATAAATCACGTAACAATTTTGTAGAGTGGCTTTGTTCAAGATAACACAATCCTGAACTAAAATCAACCTAACCGCACCTCACAACTGGACAAAGACTTTTCACCATACTGAGAATATGTGTTTGATTCTTCAACCTAACAACTATTCCTAAATCATGATTTGTTTTTTGGAAGGGGGGGGGGGGAGGTGTCAATACCACGCCAGCTCACAACTGGGAAAGAAAAAAGTTACAACTCAGAAGACTGTCCGGATTAAACAAGTAACATGCAAGAAGACAAGCAGTTAACTATTGGTCCTTAGAAAATAATACTATTTCTGCCTTTTTGTCTAAAAAATATAGCTTGAGTGTGATAGTGAACGCGTAAAAATGGGCCTATCAAAAGAGTTGTATGCACATGTTTAGTTATCACTATGTCCAAATTCTTAATGACTATTGTAGAAGACAACACTTCACGGAATTATAATGATTGTAAGTACCAACAATATTGATTATTTTCTTGGTATTGCACGGATGGAACAATACAGAGTCCTGCTCGCAACTCTAAATATCTAAATATCAATTACGATAAATTAATGGTCACTTTAACAGGTTGTAAAAATGACTTTCTTAAGAAAACACATTTTATTATGAACTAAAATCAATCTAATCGCATCTCAAAACTGGGCAAAGACTTTACACCATACTGAAGATACCAGTTTGACTCTTCAACCTAACAACTATTCCGGAATCAAGATTTCTTTTTCGGCGTGGCAGTGGGTGGTAAAAGGGGGGAGGGCGGTAGTGTGCTCACAAAAGGAGAAAAAATTAACAACATTGAAAATCGTAATCAATGAAATAAGCCGCATGCAAGGAGGCAAGGAGTTAAACTGGTGTCTACGAACACTGTTCTTGCCTTTATTTTAGTCTATGAAATGTGGCTAGAGTGTGGTAGTGCCCCCACAACCCCACGGAATATTGGATAAGGTGACAGACTGATCTGTATCGTACCATGAGATCTTAGGCTGATAGGTGGCAATTTCTTTACGGGTCTGTGAATGCGATATATAAGTAAAGTAAAAGATAGATTCACAGCACAACCCGACAACGACGTTTCCCATCGCAAAAGCACAAACCAATACAAACACAACAAAACACGCTCTAAATGTGTTTCCTTACCTGTCATAGGCTGAAACTCCAGTTTTATCACCATATATTTTCCATATAAATTTTCAGGTAGGATCTTAATCCCTGCCGTTTCGAACATGTGTAAGCTTCCCACTCTGTGACTACAACTTAATAAAGAAACAGGATAATCGGTAAGTGTTTTCATAAAGCAAAGCAACCAATATACTCGTATTTTTCCTGTTAATCTTCGCACATTCTGCACGACAGCTTAACGAAGGAATGGCATACACAATAAGCATGTGAGTTTCGAGAGCAACAGCCTCACTATAATTTTTAAATGAACTTACCCCCATTTGACTGTATTGTTCTTTATTTAATTATAACCCAGGCTTCAGCCTTTTATGCCGGTCACTTGAAAATGGCATAAAAGGCCGAAACTTGCGTCGTAATTAAATAAGGAACAATTCAGTGAAATGGTGGTGTGTTCATTTAAAAATGTGACACCGTATTTTCTCCGCCTTGCTGTCGGCCCTCGTAAACGCACATATGTTTCCATAAGTTACGAATACGGACCAAAATGTTCCTGCAAAAATTCCAGAGCAATACACATACGGTCCATAGTTAAACCATATGAAACAGAACAGTTTACAAAATACGATTGCCGTACCAGAATGTTTTAATTGGCTGATTGAAAGTTCTGTTGTTATTGGCTGGCTGCGAAATGGAGCAGATATCTTTGGAACAGAATGTATTTTAGGTAGGTAAAATAAGTAATCGTCCTGCAACAAACCTGTCTGCGTGCTAGACACACTGGACCAACACCTGGAGTTATGGTCTGGGGCGCAATTTCGTGTTCTAGCACGAGCACTCTCGTTGTTATCCCATGCATCCCGACTGCAAATTTGTATCCACAAACGCCATTAACCACCCCTGTATCGACTGACCAAGTGCAACATGCATGGAACTCCATCCCACAAACTGACATCCGGCATCTGTCCAACACAATGAATGTACGTTTGCATGCTTCCATTCAACATTCTGGCAATCAAACCGGTTATAAATGTACCAGGATTTTATACTTGCAATGGCTTATCTCGTGGTTATATTAACTTGTGAACTTGCCGTGTTAATCATTTAAATATATTACACAAAGTATTGCCGAAATTTTGTTATTCTACACCAGGTCCAGGCACGTCGTACTAGACTTCACGCGGGCAGGGTGTACGGGCCGCAGGCGTCCCCAGTCTCCGCCCGCATCGCCTTTGCTCATTTCGTCCCTAAAGTACTCGGTACGGGTCGACATTTCATTTAGTTTTGCGGTGTGGCATTTTTCGACTAGCAGAGCTCTTCTCATTCCGGCAGAGTGGTGGTGTCAGCGCAGTTCACCTCTCGCTATTTGTTCGTGGTATGAAGGACTTTCAAAGGTCCAGTGGATGTTTGCACGAAAAGTGGTAGTCTAGCGATCTATTGTCACACGCCATTAATGGTTCAAATGGCTCTGAGCACTATGGGACTTAACAGCTGAGGTCATCAGTCCCCTAGAACTTAGAACTACTTAAACCTAACTAACCTAACGACATCACACACATCCATGCCCGAGGCAGGCTTCGAACCTGCGACCGTAGCGGTTTCGCGGTTCCAGACTGAAGCGCCTAGAACCGCTTGGCCACTCCGGCCGGCCTCACACGCCTTTAGTAATGAATAGGAATGACAGAAGAGAGATGAGAGTTATCAATATATACTATGCAGTTGCATAAGCGACACGTACTGCAAATTTGCTAGGAAAAGATATTACAATGCCGCGCAGAAGGAATTTAAAGATTTAGCTGACAATGAAAGAACAAAGAATTACAAATAACGTTCATCGTTCAGTACACGAAGAAACACTTTGTGTTAAATTTGCAGGCATGCAACACGTGAAGAAATTGATTGTATGAAAGTAAAATTTATGGTGTCTCATGCATTATTCGACTGTAAGTTCCAACTGTTCTGAACGGAACTGAACAAAGAGTATAGAGACTTTATGTTTTACTGCAAAGTACACTGATTAAGTCAATGGACAAACCTTGAATGATTTTTCGATATAAAACTCGCTATTCTTGAGTTTGTGAAGAAGAAGAAAGGTGAGCAGATAAGAATATTAGAACATCCGGAATGGATTGCAGACCTTGCATTTTAAGTGGACTTGACTGCACATTGTCCGCAGTAAGACAATGCAAGATGACAAACAACGTTTGGAATGCTGTCTTTTATTGTGCTAGTTTGCTTCTTTTGTCCTCCTAGCTGCGTCAATGACGTGGAATTACCTTCTCATGTAGCAAAATTCCTTCACTTTGTCTAGTACGAGTATGTTCTCCTTAACCTTGCATTTGGGAGGACGACGGTTAAAACATGCGTCTAGCCGTTCTGATTTAGGTTTTCCGTGATTTCCCTAAATCGATTCAGGTAAATGCCGGGATGGTTCCTCTGAAACGACACGGCCGACTTCCTTCCCGATCCTTCCCTAATCCGATGAGACCGATGAGCGCGCTGTTTGGTCCCCTCGCCCAGAACCAACCAACCAACTATCTTCTCAGCTTTGGTATTAAGTATGTCCCTTATCTCATTTCTGCGACCCTTCATCACGTTCATATTCCTGTGGTTTACTCTCAGCCATATTCTGTGCTCAATTAATTGTTGATTTCATTCAGTAGATACAGTAAGTAATCTTCACTTTCGCAAAAGATAGTAATATCATCAGCGGAACATATAATTAATGTCATTTCAACCTGAAATTGAATGCCACTGGAGTATTTCTTTTATTTCGTTCATTGCGTATTTGATATATAGGTTGAACAGTTGAGAAGAAAGAGTGTAGTACCGCATTCCGCCCCTTTTCACTTAGGCCCGTATTAAACTGCCAAGGATCTTTGAGAAATCTGTTATAAACTCTAGCTTTTAGTTTTATAAAAGATTCGAAAGAGGACCTCGTTATATTTTCAAATATTTTATAAAACTTTTTGTTTGCGAAAGATTTTTGCTAAGTTGTATTGCTGTGCAATACAGGCCTTAGTCGAAAGAAACATCAGTTTCAGGAATTAATGCAATCAATCACCGTTTTTTCTTCAATTTTTATTTATTCATGACCGGTTTCGAATCACCTGGCGATTCATCATCAGATGATACAATTTAATTTGGAGAATTGTGGGGGTCGTGCATTGTTTTTATTCTTGATGCAAGCACTGCTGTGGAAAACATAATGTATGCTTTCCAGTATCGTTAAATATCAAGGGAAACAGGCCACATACGTGGGGGTCGCTGTCGGTGGAAAAGTGCCTGTTTCACTTGTTATTTAACGCTACTGGAAAGCATACATTATGTTTTCCATAGCAGTGATTGCAACAAGAATAAAAACAATGCACGACCCGCACAATACTCCAAACTAAATCGTATTATCTCATGATGAATCGCCAGGCGACTCGAAACCGGTCATGAATAAATAAAAATTGAAGAAAAAACGGCGATTGGTTGCAGTAATCCCTTGAACCTTTAACGAGACAGTCGCAGTGTTCCAAATCCAGAATGGATATAAGTTTTAGAAAGATCAGTGTTTAATGTCCCGTCAACAACAAGGTCATCAGAGACAGAGCACAAGCTCGAATTAAGCAGAGCTGGGGAAGGAAATCGGCCGTACCCATCCAGCATTTGCTTGGAGCGATTAGAAAAAACCATGGGAAACCTAAATCGGATTTGAACCGTCGTCCTCTCGAATGCGACCCGCTGTACTAAACACAGCGCCCAGTGACCCTATTTGGGTGATATGAACTGTACTGAAAAACAAATACGTGGGTGGTTTGATAAGTCTAGTATAAAAGCAAGAAAAGTGTTTGTTTCGTAAACAACCCACCTTACTTCTCGACATAGTATCCATTGAGGGATATACACTTTGTCCATCGATTCTCCAGCTTTCTCATCCCATTGGATAAAACAGGTTCTGTCAAACTCTGCAAAATACTCGTTGACTGTAACTATTATTTCCTCATTTGATGACAATTTCTACCTAGCAAGCTGACGTTTCAAGTTAGGGAACAGGAAGAGATCACTTGGGGCTTAGTCAGATGAACAGGGTGGATGAGGAACCAGTTCAAAGCCCAATTTCATGCACTTCCGTCATTGTTATGGATGTAGGATTGTGCATTATCCTAGTGAAAGAGCCCTTTTTTACGTTCCAACCTGGTCTTTTTCAACCGACGCAAGGTCACAAACGACCCAACAGTGAAGGACGATAGGGTCTAGTTACGGTTTCACCAACCTTTGCCCATTTCTTTAATGCTGTTTTACCTCTGCTGTGTAATGATGGATCCAGGTTTCATCAACAGTCACAAATCGGCGCAAATTGGATTGCGATTAAACATCTCCAGGTATTGTGCTGAAATGCGCCAGATGCCATTTTGGTCGACTATGAGCAGTCGCGGTACCCACTTCGCACACAACTTCTTCATAGCCAGTTCGTCATGCAGAATATTATGCAATCGTTCAGTTGACATGCCTACAGTCTCTGCAATCTCACAAATGTTTATTCCACTGTCTTGCATTACCATGTCATGGATTTCGTCAGTGGTGTCCTTTGTGGTGACCTCAGTCGAACGGCCGAAGCGCACTTCGTCTTCGGTCTTGTCCGATCACATTTAAATTCGTTAATACATAAATAAATGGTCTTCAATCATGGCGCAGAGTCCGTCTGGACTTCATCCCATTCTGTTTCGATTTTCGTGGCAGTCCAGCCCTTGAAATGAAAACGTTTAATACCGACAAGGAACATGGTTTTCTCCATTTTCTATCGCAGTCGACACACTGACCAATTCAGATAGCTGTCAATAATGAGCTGTACGCTGTACATTGTTGAAATTATGTATAAGATCCTCGGAATTATCAAGCTTACCAACAATCAAGGGGCTACAAAAATGTTGCATTCTTCCATGGAAGTTTACCAGACTTACCAAACCACACTCTTAGCTTACCTCGCATCCTATAACTGTGCAGATAATTGGATGCACGTTTAATTTAATTTTTGAGGTCTCAAATTGAAAACAGCTAATGGCGACCGCAAGTTTTCACGACGAGTGCCTCAGAGATGTCGAGGCGTCTCGTGTATTTTTCAGTGAATTTATTTCACAGCGTCGTGCTTCGACAGAGATAAGGGCAGGCACTAACACTTTTATTCAGCGACGCGAGCGTAACGGCGGGGCGCTCGACACGGCGCTTTATTCGGTGAAATGGCCGGGCGGTATGGGGCGTGGTCTAAACGTAACATCTTGCTCGGCTCGGGGACAGTGGCGGCTCGCGGGGATGCCGCACCCCTGGTTTTCGCACTCTTCTTTTTTACTTTTATCTGCCGCACTACACATGAGTTATGACGCTGTGTAAAACTGCTGATAGCGAAGGACTGCGAGTCGGCGGCGGCGGGGGTGCGTGTGTCGAGTGGGGAGTGCGCCCGCGGCAGAGCAGGGGGCGGATTCGGGCGGCAGAGCGCGCTCCGGCCGCCTCGAAAAGAGGAAAAACATTTCGGTGTTTAGTTATGGAATGAAAACGAGTGCGCAATAAAAGCAAACACCGTCGCTTACACGGCGTGCCCGTATAATGGCTCTGTGCGAAGCAGCCGCCTGCCCCGCTGTGGCGCGCTCTGCTGTTTTGTTTGTTTGTGGTGATTCATCGCTGACAGTTTTTAAATTACTGCATTTGGCGGCGCTTCTGCCACCGTCGCCGCCGCTGGTGCTGCTGTTGTTGCGGGCCGTATCTATTTGAGAGATATGTTTACATTTTTTTCATAACCTAAAAGGGCTTAACCAAACAATATCACGCTCGCCCATATGCATGAAATTGCGCTTCACCGTTTTCCATCCAACCTCCGCTTTTTTCCCCTTCTTTTTTTTATCCCGGCCGTTCGAGCCCTGATGTATCGCCATTGTCGCTGGTGTAGCTGCGCTACAGGATGGAAATGCGGAACTTGGCCGATGCTAGTAGGCGCAAAGCCATGCGTACGAGGTGCGGCAGCCTCTGCTGGGTACGTTTCGTACTTCACGACAGTACTTGTTATTCTTGCCTATTATGCTCTTCGTGTCACTTTCTGATATTCATTTTCAGATATAAAAGACAGTGAAATAATTTGAGGTTTTAGCCCTGACAGAAACATAATTTCTTCTTGTTTGATTAAACCTGAACGCGTTGCAGTATGGTTCTATTGTAATACCGTAATGAGTTATTTTAGCGCTCAGTTCCACATACGGTTGTCTTTGTGGTTTTTGATGGTAGAAGCTACTTTTTGTACTGATCCCAAAACTAAAGGAGAATGGCAAGAAAAATCCCTTGGCCGGAACATGTACGCCAGAAAGAGCAAGAAAAATAAACGAAGAACACACAATGACTTACAAATTCTGTTCTTGGCTACAAAATTATACACAGGAACAAACATAGTAGTATTTCTGGCTTAGCAGCCGTCGTATCTAGCTCCGAGATTCCCTTCTCAGAGCAGTTGAAATTGCAGCACTAAGTTCAA
This sequence comes from Schistocerca piceifrons, assembly GCF_021461385.2. Lineage (NCBI taxonomy): Eukaryota > Metazoa > Arthropoda > Insecta > Orthoptera > Acrididae > Schistocerca > Schistocerca piceifrons. The sequence goes on from NW_025728756.1 coordinate 158,140, forward strand.
AATGGCTCTGAGCACTCTGAGCACTATGCGACTCAACTTCTGAGATCATCAGTCCCCTAGAACTTAGAACTACTTAAACCTAACCTAGGGACATCGCACACATCCATGCCCGAGGCAGGATTCGAACCTGCGATCGTAGCGGTCTAGCGGCTCCGGACTGTAGCGCCTAGAACCGCACGGCCACTCCGGCCGGCCTGCAGCACTAAGCATATGACGTAGTAAGTAGTGTGAGGTACCAGTAACAGATAGTATGACCGATACCCCTTTCGTGGCAAACACAGCTCCAGTTACAGTCCATCAATGCGATTCGCTGCTGTGATCGGAGGAAGCCTACCAAAACGTTAATTTTCTACCGTTAATACGACAAAAACTATGCATTTAATTTCCTTGATACTCAAATTTAAGCGTCTCTAAAAATTAGGCTATTGCTCACCCATAGCAGAAATCGTAATAAAAACCAAAAATAACAGCAAAAGGCAAACGAAAACATAACACGAAGTACTTCAGATATCTTCGAGTCCCGCCTAAACTGCTCGCCCAAGCGACGTGATTTGTGCTGCCCAATCACTCCGGAGCGAGCAGACATGAGGCACAGACGCGTTGTATTGTGCGATCGGTTGCAATTCAGTTCTGTCACGAAATATGAAGTGTACAACAGTCAAAAGAATAAGTAAATGTGTGATCAATTAGCGCTGTTTAGAGAGAGAACTTGGGACATTATTACCGACGCGTGAATTGTTAAATAAATAGCGGATAAAGATGCAAATTCTCAGTTTCTCGTGTTCTGCTAGAATAAATGCGAGTGGTATTCCAAACAAATGAAAAATCAGTAATTTAAGTAGTATTAATTCCTCGCTACCAGTTCATTACGGCATAAGACAACGGATCTACGACCTGCGTGCTGTTTTCTGCACAGGGACATCTATAGAAACCTGCAGGTTGGTGAACTTTATCAGAAACCACCTGCATTTCACTCAGAGCGGCGGTGAAAGCAACTAGACACCTCGCATGCACTGCATTCCCAGTACGAATAGGAACAGTGACACATAATCTGTGGTAACACTGAGGAGGGAGATATTTAGAAAGACACATATCTTTCTCAAAGCAAAATTCTTTTAATTTTCAGTCAACTTTAGTAAGGAAGCATTGACTAAAACTAAAGAGAATAAAAATGGACAGAAAATGTGACATCAACATTTAGTTAAATCATTAGATTTATTCCAAAGTGTCAATGTGTTCAACTATTCACGTAAGCAACAACATCGGTTATTAGAATAGAATAATAGCAGAGGTAAAATAGGAATTAACTAAACCATAAACATTATATTTATAATACAGGTGACAGAACCTACGGAGAACTGAGAAAATGTTCCAGCATTTTGACATGGGTGGCAATGCAAAGAGGTAAAGGAGTTATAAGAAGAGGTAGAAACTTAGGCCATTTGGGGATGAAGTAAACAGCAGACACAAAGAAGCAAAGGAGCAATCGCTTAGGAAAAAGAAGAGAGTGAATGGGAACTGGTTGTTGAAGGAACATGCGCTTCGTAAGAGATTAAACATAGTATAAGACACAAAAATACGTGTTTTAACACATAAATATGCGAAACATCTATTAAATATCGATCAATGTTAACAGTGATAGAAGAAAACGGAACTGAAATTCTGTACAAACAGAAAGAACTGCCCAGAAACTTGACGGAAGAAGAAGAATAGTTTGTTGAACAATTTTAGAGGTACGGGTTTTACGATATGAATCTGACACGTCATAGAAATATTTCAGTTCGCGCAAGACTGCAGCTGTCAATAAAAAAGTTTTATGAGACGTTGGAATTTTCAGTATTCTGAAGACTGTCACCAGAACGCAGCCGGCCGGTGTGGCCGAGCGGTTCTAGGCGCTTCAGTCTGGAACCGCGCGACCGCTACGGCCGCAGGTTCGAATCCTGCCTCGGGCATAGATGTGTGTGATGTCCTTAGGTTAGTTAGGTTTAAGTAGTTCTAAGTTCTAGGGGACCGATGACCTCAGATTTTAAGTCCCATAGTGCTCAGAGCCATTAGAATCATTTGAACCAGAATGCATAAAGTACAATGAAGCGCCAAAGAAAGTCGTATAGGTATGCATATTCAAATACAGAGATATGTAAACAAGCACAATATGGCGCTGCGGTCGGCAACTCCTATATAATAAAAGTGTCTGATGCAGTTGTTTGATCGATTACTGCTCCTCCAATGGCAGGTTATCAAGATTTGAACATGGTGTTATAGTCGGCGCACGACCGATGGGACACAGCATCTCTGAGGAAGCAATGAAGTGGGGATTCTCCCGTACGACCATTTCACGAGTGTACCGTGAATATCTGGAATCCGGTAAAACATTAATTCTCTGACATCGCTGCGGCCAAAAAAAGATCCTGCAAGAACGGGACCTACGACGACTGAAGGGAATCGTTCAATGTGACAGAAGTGCAACCTATCCCCAAATTGCTGCAGATTTCAATGCTGGGCCATCAGCAAGTGTCAGCGTGCGAACCATTTAACGAAACATGTTCGATATGGGCTTCCGGAGACGAAGGCCCACTCGTGTACCCTTGATGACTGCCCGACACAATGCTTTACACCTCGCCTGGGCCCGCCAACACCGAAATTGGACCGTTGATGACTGTAGACATGTTGCCTGGCCGGACGATTCTCGTTTCAAATTGTATCGAGCGGATGGACATGTACGGGTATGGAGACAACCTCATGAATCCAAGGACCCTACATGTTAGTAGGGAACTGTTCAAGCTGGTGGAGGCTCTGTGATGGTGTGGGGCGTGTGCAGTTGGAGTGAAGTGGGACCCCTGATACGTCTAGATACGACACTGACAGGTGACACGTACGTAAGCATCCTGTCTGATCACCTACATCCATTCATGTCCATTGTGCATTCCTACGGACTTGGACAATTCCCGCAGGACAATAAGACACCCCACCCGTCCAGAATTGTTACAGAGTGGCTCCAGGAACACTCTTCTGAGTTTAAGAGGACTGGTCCGTGTATACCAGGGGATACCTTAAACGCTGTCAGTTTTCTAAACAGTGTAGCTCAAAGAATAAAATTCATAAGCCCATATAATGCTTACCATCATTTAAGACATCTTCATAAGCCCATATAATGCTTACCATCATTTAAGACATCTTTTGGGAACATTTTTATGAATGAATCACAGCTTTAGCTCTCACACTTTTTTAATTGTACTTTTTTGTTGCAAGTGAAACAAACCATGCAAATTATTTATGTACATCATAGGGACACATTACTCAAAATACAAACAAAGTAGAAGGTTTATTTTTTTTTCCTGTAAGTTCTTTACACTATTATCTTTAAAGAAGACTACTGAAAAGGTGGTGCTGTCATAAATTGTGGTACGAAAATTTTTTAAGTATGGTTATCAAAAATTCTGGAAACGAATTCGGGGTTTTTCTTTAAAAAAAGCATTTTATTTTCAAAGTTAAGTCCCAAGAGTCGTCTACTTTTTAGCTAAGCATGTGTTAAAACAGTATACAAAATTTCGGGTCTCATCTTTAATAGTTTTTAGCCAAAGTGAACCGGAACATGAAATAATTTAACTTTCAGGGAGTTCAAGTTAAAGTTAAAACTTGCTTTTCTTATCAAACTTTCATGGCACTAATACATCACAGGTCTATATTCGTCTTGTTTCCCGTGTTGTTCTTCCTCCCTTCTCTTTTTCACAATTGTTCTTCTTATTCTTGCTTCTTTGTGGCTTCGAACATTGATTTTCCTGCTTCAAAGAGTCTCCTTTGGTCTATGAGCTTTATACATATTTAGTCCACCAGGATCTCCCATCAGTTTCATAACATTACGTATTGACACAGCACCGCCACTGAAACATAGAACAGCATCTAGCACACCTATTTTCAAAGTATTTAGTCCTACTAGAACAGTTTTTGGTATTCGTTCCCATATCCAATTGTTGAAACTTTCATTTAGCTTTTGAGTCCTACTACGTAAACATTTCTCTAATAATCCTGTGTCACTAAGATCCCTATATATAGGTTTTATAACTTCCATTATAGTAAATGGCAAAGAATGTTTATGGTTGTAGGTCTCACCCTTAGTAACTATCCTCTGGTAGCCACACAATGAATCACTGCCAGGTGGGCAGAGTGCATGAGATGGGTTGTAATCTGTGGAGGATTTATGAAAGAAGGTAGCCGATACTGCCATTTTCATTCCCTGAAGGACATTTTTATTTTGTCTTATGGATTGTCCATAATAATACTGCAACCTGTCTATTTCTTCGTCTGTAAGCCGAACACTTCCACTAATGCACTTACTGTCGGCTAATTTCTTTCCCTTCTATTTCCTCCTCAAGTTCCTTAATCTTGTACCTAACCTTTTCTGGGCATACCAACACATTGCATGTTTTTCAATTTGTGTGTCAGCATAAGGTGTGAATTCACAAACTTTTCGGCACTCTTTTGAGCCCTCATCTCCTAGGTAAGATGTGTGCATCACACCATATTTCTCCACTGACCTGTGAAATATCTTTACAACACCTTCAAATTCCACACCTCCACTATAACCACTAAAATTAATCAAACATGTACAATTTTCAGTTCCACTAGTACAGTCATGACAGAAATTGGCAATACGTTCCACATCAATGACTTTACCATTGTCCAAGAAGGTAGCTGTCACTAGACTATTTAGGAAACTATGGCCTCTGCATCCAGGGCTGCAAACATACATGTATTGCTGTCATTCATGTCTACACTTTCCTGAACAGCGTTTTTCATACCATCATTTGCAACTTCTTCTAAAGTCTGTAGACTAATTTTATTGTACCTGTCAAACCTCGTAGGGGGAGGTAAGTACATAAGAGCAAGAAAATTTATGCGGCTCTGTACCTATACCTATACATCTCATAGCATAAGGAAGTTTAATATTTGTGTAAGACACTCTCTGATTAGTTACTCCACAAGTATATCCACACTCGCTTAAATCACAAAAATTACAACAATTCTTAATTTTGATGCACAACCTCTTCTAGCACGTATCTCCTCGACTATCTTCACACCACTATTGCCACATTCCTTACACTGCAAAGCTTTATTTATTAGTTCAGATAGAGCAGAGAGTTCAACAAGAACATAACATGAGTCAATAGTTGGCGTCTCTATATTATCAGCATTAATACTGCCAAGCCCATTGTCCAAATATTTCAGTTTTAGCTTCGAAGCACTTGGAGTAGTTGAAGATGATTCAAGTGTTGTATCACGTTGTAGTTCAGTATTAGCAGAGTTAATCTGTTTGGTGAACCAATTTCCATAAAATTTACCTTGTTTAACATCGAACTTCTTAATTCTTCCCGTTGCTTTCAGGCGGAATACGAAACTCATGCACACAATGAGAAACTCACGCACACAAAAGAAACTCACGCGCACAATTAAGCAACTGTAAGGCTTTCGCAGTTAGCCAACTTGAGGGACTAGAAGGTCATAAAAACAAAACAAATGAGAGCAAAACTTTATTGTTAAAAGAGGTGACTGTGTGCCATGGGGACGTCGTGGTTCGTGCAGCCATTTTTAAATTTCTCTAATTTTGGAACTTTCTGTGGCCCATTTTCCTGCAAGTAAATTTTTTCTCGTTCAGAAAACTACAGAGGATTTTTGAAGACAAAAAATAAAAAAATCGATTTTTTTTACAGTTATTCACAAACAAGTCCCCTTAAACACTTATGTTGGCCATCAAGCTCCCCAGACACGAACATTATTCAGCCTAACTGAGATGCCTTACAACGTGCTGTTCAGAAGAGATCTCCAGCCCCTCATACTCTTATGGATTCATGGGCACCCCTGCAGGATTCATGGTGTCAGTTCCCTCCAGCACCACTTCAGACATTACTTCATGCCACATCGTGTTGCGGCACTTTTGCGTGTTCGCGGGGCCCCTATACGATATTGGCTCTTCAGCGTAGAAGGAGTAGCAATAGATTCCCAGGACACCATACTCTTACGAGCTGTTAACTAGATTGTCATACAGAACCGGAAACGAGATTAATTAGGTTTCTGATGGCGATGCATCTCCGTAGGCAGATCGCTAATGCTGGCGCCTGCTTGGCGCTGGCCCGAATGCTAGCCTGTTCGAAAACTGATAATGACAGAAATTTTCGTTACCGGTATTTTGATATAAATGAGAGAAGAGGCGATAACAGACTGACTCATCACCAAACTGCTCACTACGTTCAGCGTTAAATTCCAAACATTTCTGTAGTGTCTTTTACATTGACAATAGGTTTTTCTGTTCGTTGGATGGAAACGTCAAGCCCAGGTATGTAGCTGGTGATTTAAAAGACGAGTAGGCGGCTTGCTTGCGCGCGAATTCGCCTTTATAGCTTCTTTAATTAAACATACACAATCATAACAACAAATGCAAGAGACTACACAGATCACTTCTCATGGCAGTCATCGCCGCTCAACAGATACAATGTTGTGAAAGCACGAAGAGAGGGATACACATTTATTTTGATCTTGAACAGAAGACAGTCTTGCCTGTCTCCAGTAACCCAGTGATCTGAATGGAACTCACCTTAGAGTAGACGATGAACTATCCGGCATTCATTTTATTGCCAAGAGAGATGAGAGGCAGTTCATCATTGCAGAAGTATATGATAACACATTCAGACCAAATAAAACAAGCACGTCATGGTAAAGGCTTCCGAAAAAAGTCGCATCAGTACGCAGCGCACCTCTGTCTAACAGCAATAGAGGCGTGTATTCTCGCATGCGAACGTGCATAAAGGTGTCGAATAGCATTTTGCTCCTTCTGTTGGATTTGGCAATTCAAGACAGGCCCTGGACAACGAGAAGTTCCCGCTTCATCATGTCCCATACGTGTTTATTTGGCGAGAGGTCTGGTGATCTTTCTGGCCAGGTCAGCTGTACACTACACGAGGACGTTGCATCGCAGCAGCCGTATCTGGACCTCCATCGTCCCTCTCAGGAAGCACATCACCTTCCTGCCGAAGAAATGGTAGTTTCACGGGGGTAATAGCTTGTGGGATGTGGCGGGCATGGGTTACTTGAAGCTGCAGTAACACCAAATGTGATCGCAAGCTGTAACTCGTGGCCCCCACACACCCATGAGATGGGTCTTGTACATACATCATTCGCATACAAACAGAACCTACTGTCATCACTGAAGACAACGCCATTCCATTCTCCAGCCAACTCGTTCACGACACCAGAGCACCCATGCACAGTGGTGCCGCAGTGTCAGTGGCAACCTGCCTGATCAGAAGGCCACATGATCTTACGAGTAATCCTGCTGCAAGCAGATGGTTCTGAATGGTCTCTGAAAACAGAGCAGGTGCATGTGCCTGGATTTCGTCCCTGGATGATTTTCGGTCGGTCACCGCTGCTCGCGCAGTGCGTCTTCCTTGACGTGCACCTATACTACACTGACGTCCAGAAACTGGTCTACAGGTGTGGGAGTGTTCCACAGACCACTGATGAAAGCAGCGCACCACTGACGCATTGTATCCAACATATACAACGATCCGTCCATTCGTCCGTCTGTCTTCACGCAGGCCCACAACTCGACCCTGTTGAAACGGCTGAAGGCGTTCAAGAGGAGTACGTTCTCGTCAGCGGAACATGTCTGTACCGTGAATGAATGTTGCAAACATTGTTAACCTCTAAACTCAGCGCAGTTACTGCGTGCAGAGTCAAAACAGTGGGCGCACAGAGGCCTCCTGAGCACCAGCTGATCGCCGATGTCCGTGTTAGGTGAATCACTAACACGACAACCCCTCAGTACGCACGTATTATACTCCGGTGCTATTGAACACAGTCCTTGAGGATGTTGCAATTTTTTTCCGGCACTGTATTATAAAGGAATCAATAAGCTTGCAAAAGAAAGAACAATTTCTGTATTTGTGAATCTTCAGAAATAAATTACAATACGAAATTTCAATCGTGTTAGACGGTAGGAATGTACACTGAAATGTAAGCAATTAACAGAACAAAAAATATATGTATTCTGTAATGAAAATGGAAAGCCATAACAGATAATTTCATATGAAAAAGGGTGTGAGACAAGGTTACAGTTTGTTGACAGTGTTTTATCATTTTCTTGTCAAAAAGAAGACAAAGGAAGGAAACGAAAGTTTCAGAAGAAGAATTAAACGACAAAGTGTCGCAACCGCTGTTGAAGAATGTACAGAGTGATTGGCATAAAATGTGCTATAAGAAGTAAAATGTCTCAGATGGAGATCACTGAAAGTGTAAATAGCATATTACGAAATAGAAAGTCCCCCCCCCCCCCCCCCAAAGTTAAAGGATTTGTCTAAAAAGAAAACTGCATAATAAGGCTGGAAGAAGCAACACGCAGGGAACAAACTGGTGTATGGACAAAATATCTGAACCAAAAGGAAGAATCTGCTCCTAAACGTAATTGTAGCAACGAGGTAAGAGAAGTGCTGCGCCACGAATAAGTACAGGCGTGGATTTGGGGAGTTCTTGTAAATTTCGCGCAGCTATGGCTGGAAGGAAGTAGTTAAGGGACCGATTGTCACATCAGTTGGCAGGCGCGGGCGATGTTGATATTTAGCAAACGATTCTGCGAGATAGGTCTACGACACCGATCGCAGGCGAGAAGGCACGGTCCGGTGGGCACTGTATGCAAGTGTGGAATAATCAGGGCAGCACACGGCACTGACATGCTGTGAAGAAACCACACTTTGCACTTACAACAGCGCCTAGTGACCAGTGTGTAGGGGCCAAAGCGGGCTGAGGAAAGATGACGCTGCAATTATTAAAGAGCACTCCACTTGTCCCCTCCACAGCAACTACGTCAGAGGCGCGGGGAAAGGACGTATAAATAAGTGAGGCTGGGGACTGAAAGCGGGCAGTCGCGTCACCATTCTGTCCACGTCTAGAATGACGACTGTTTAAGTTGCAGACCAACCACGACGATCTTTTGGTGATGAGTATCGGCGGCCAACCGGCCTGTTGAAGCTACCTCCAGCCTCCGCTGCACTGACGCGTATAGCTGTCGCGGGGCTCGGCGCACCTTGGAGATGTACCGGTTTGAGGAACGGGAATGCTGCTGGCCTCCGCTCACTGGGTGTCATCATCTGGTAGACTGCAAATTGAGATTCGTAGGGGCGGGGCCGGGCCACGAACTCGCGGCCTCTGACTGAGTTTCCCAGGATAGACAGTCGGAGCTGCTAAGGCTCACTGCAACGACGGCGGTCCTGAGCTCAGGGGGTTGTAACAGAAGGGAGGAGGGCAGAAAAGGAGACTTAAGGTAGATTAAGTTACTTTAGGTTAGTGGGTTACATGTTCCACACATCATTTGAACGAATTTTTTTATTGAAATGATGTGGAATGAGAGCTTACAGGATATGTATACATGATTAGTGTTAACATTAATGAACACATTATTATCTTTAGACCTACTCATGCCACTACACTCTTTCTTCTGGCTGCCAGTTTTTAAGTAGGAATTTGTCAGTGGAATGGAAGGAGATGTTCAGGAAGAAATGATCTTAAATCAGATTTTAAACTTGCTTCGCTATCTGTCAGTCATTTTATTTTACTTTGCAAATCATCAAAATTTTTTCTTGTTGCATATTAAACTCTTTTTTGAGCCTCTGACAGCTTTTACAGCGGGTAATAAGGGTCATTTTTCCCTCTAGTGTTATAGGTGTGGACATCACTGTTCTTATCTTATGGATTATCTACGACGACTTTCACTGGAGAATGTGTGTATTGTGATGCGCAGTTAAAATACTTAGCTCCTTGTTTCTGTTTGTTGTATAGGACTGAATGAAATGTGTTTTTTCTAAATTTGGGAGAGTCCATTTTCATAGAACCATTTATTAATTTTTTGGAAAATATCACTGACCAACTCTTTTCTTGCTTTTTCTCTAAAGGGATTTATTATAACGTTATTGTCAGCAAAAAGTATCAATTTTGCTTGTAGAATGTTAAGTGGAATGTCATTCAAATATGCAAGGGAGAGGACTGGACCCAAACAAGAGTCCTGTAGGGCTGCCTTTGTTATCTTTTTTCCCCAGTGACAAAAATTTTCTACCTTTCCAACATGTTCTGAATTATTCAGCACAACCTTCTGCATTCTGTTTGTTAGGTATGATTCAGACCAACTGTGCATAAAGCCATCAGTTCCACAAAACTTGAGTTTTTGTAAGAGAGTAACATGATCTACACAGTCAAACGCCATGGAAAGATCACAACAAACACCAACTGGCGGTCTATTGTTCTTTAAGGCTTGTACTATTTGGTAGGTGAATGTATAAATAGTGTTCTCAGTAGAGCAAACCTTCTGGAATCCGAACTGTGATATAGTGAGTAAATTGTTTCCTTTTAAGTGTGAGACTGCTCTTGAGTACATTATTTTTTCGAATTTCGAATTTCGATTATTACTTCAGTTTAATACTGGTGTTGGTGTGCTGCCCACTGCAGAAAATTTAGCCTCTCGGAATAATATTACATACCTGCTGGATTAATGGCAATCGCCTCTTGTGTATTGGAAGAGGCAAGTTATCGAGCCATTTCAAAGAAAGAGATCAGCAGTTCGAGCACCAACAACCGTCTGTATGCGTTGCGAAATGCATCTTCACCCCATTCTGCTGGATCGTCATTATTTGGCGAAAAATATTCTTTTTACGCTTCTTTGTTATCTCATCTTTCCAACCATAAAGTATAAAGCTTTTGTCACAGTCTTCGACTGTATGTTTATGTGAAATACAGTTATTATACTCCTCTCTGCTCGATGCCCAAATCTGATCAATTGTAAGTATTGCGCTCACACGCACACACCCAGTACCTTTCTCACCAACAGCTCAACGTGGACTGACATTTTCTCAACATTCACAAGTGAGGGAGAGGAGCGAAAGAGAGGGCAAGTGGGAGTTGGCTGTAGGACAGTTTTGAGCACCCTCTGGTGGCAGTATTGTGGATCAGAGCAATCAGTCTTCAAACTTCGAGGCAACCACACACATGCGAAATTGGAAAAAATGGGGCGTAAGGCGGCAGAAAGTGTGAACGGGGAGTGGCGATGTGTAAAGGCAGCCGTAGGACAATCTAGCAGCAGGATAACACTCTCAAAACTAAATGAAGCCAGTTAATAAAGACGATACCTTACATCCTTCCCCTCCTGCAGCTCAGTAGAGACTGAGTCTTTTTTGCTGCCAATTCACAAGGGGGGAGGCGAGGGCAAGCATGTGAATGAGAGGGGAGGTAGTAGGGTAGGGGTGGGGAAGTGTGGAAAGAGGAAGGAGTCGGGTGGCGATGCCATCAGTGCGCTGTTGCCACATCTAGCCCCCTCGAAGAGGAGGTGGAGGACCACTCAAGGAGAGCTGCCATTGTAAATAAATTTGGCAACAATGCAGAATGCACTGAGTTCAGCTTTGTTTCACTAGTACTGTACTCTTCCTACACATGAGCATGTCAGCATTTTCTGCATTGGAAAATCCCATCGTCCACTCACAACCTAATGTATGGACTGTCATATACTGACTAGCAAGTCACAGTGCACTCAAGGGACACATAAGCACACTGTAAGCAAACATAACAAAATCATACCTCATAACTACACAGATTGAATGGCACAAACAAGTGTAGGTGTGGAAATATTTCAAAATACATTATCTTCTAAACAGCTCACACTAGTGAAATATGCATAGTGTTTTTTTACATGTTCTATTGGATAATTTTCTTTTTCATTAATATTTGCCTCATTGGTAGACTAGTATTCATATTTTTTGTGCTGTTTTTTTCAGTATTTCAGTTGTATCTGTTACGAGGAATGTGTTAAACTATTCCATAAGCTGGTTTGACAATGGGTAATTTGTCAAAGACGTTTCCCTTATATGCTCTCCTGCTTAATAATTTTGTTGCGAGGGTATTGATTTTGCATGAGCATTGTATGATTGTCGTGAGCTGATATAGGATGGAAATTTTTGCTTTTTGCCTTAGGAATTTTGACAATTGGAGCACATGAGTTTTCTATGCATTAGTGTTTACTATAGGACTGAATGATGAGTAGGATGTTTCATATGAGATGCATGTAGCTTTGGCAGCGGCCTTGTGTTTTCTATGTTGATGACATTTGCTGTCAATGAGTGACAGTTTTGTTAGGTAGAGACCAGTCCTTACTGAGGTATCTGTTTATGCATAATCTGATGTGGTTTATTGACTGAAGTATCTCACTGTTGGATATATTCATAGCGTTTCTTGAATTTTTTCTTCTGACTGGATGGTTACTCAGTTTTTGGATGAATATATTATTTTGCTGTTGGATCTTGTCAAGTTACTTTGATTTGTCACTTATTATCTATTGACCTGTGTGCCCCGATCATGTGATGTGAAAGATGCTTCCTTTATTCCATCATTCAAAATTAAGTTACGATAAAAAAGTGAGCTGATTATGAAATGAGAATACCATTAAAAGGTTACTCAGGGGGCCATACAATCTGTGTATATCATGTGCATGTCGACCAAAAGTTCAGACAGTGATTAACAGTCCTAATTCCGTTTGTATGACAGTGCACTTTGGTAATGTTGCGATAAGACTGGATATGTCCAAGGTTGACTTTGAATAATATTGGGGTTATCTGAATTGTATCGCGGAGAAGACTGTTTTGTAAAAATCGTTTCCGGTGACGTTCTTTCATGTTATGTTTATTAGTGAATTTCCCATACTGCAATTGTACTGAGTACTATTGAATATTGTAAAAATCGTTTCCGGTGACGTTCTTTCATGTTATGTTTATTAGTGAATTTCCCATGCTGCAATTGTACTGAGTACTGTTGAATGCCGCGCGGGTTTAGCCGAGCGGTCTACGGCGCTGCAGTCATGGACTGTGCGGCTGGTCCCGGCGGAGGTTCGAGTCCTCCCTCGGGCATAGGTGTGTGTGTTTGTCCTTAGGGTAATTTAGGTTAAGTAGTGTGTAAGCTTAGGGACTGATGACCTTAGCAGTTAAGTCCCATAAGATTTCACACACTTTTTTTTTTTTTTTTTTACTACTGAATGTAAGGTTGTTCACTGCCGAATTGTGTGGTTATTTTTTTCCTCAAGGTATAGGCTGTGAGAATGTCACTTTCTTTCGTGCTTGTATTAGTCTTTACTTGTGGATTGGTCAGAAGTGCGTCATGGTTTATTGGAACTCTCCATGAGGAAGCTAGTGCAGAGCGATCTTTCTTTTTGGTGGTTGTTTGAATAAAGTAGGGCAGTTGTCAGTAAAGGAATGCAGTGCTTAAACTTATTCATGAGACTGTTGTGGTTAGTGAGAATTGAAACTAATTAAATGAGACGATATCGTATTGACAACTGAGGAGTTTCGAATTAATGTGCACATATCTTTTAGTTGTGGTTGGCTGCAACTTAATGTGTCGTCTTTGTAGTAAGCAGCAGTCTATCTTTTCTTTACATTTTCCAACTTGTCGTTTGCATTGTTTGATAATTTTATTTTTTGTGTTAGGACTGTAATTATTTTCTTAATGAAGTACTTCTGATGCTCATTTTTATTTTTTTTGGTGTGATGTTGTGATATAAATTGTTTGTGGATAATGATCATTTCTTGTTATCTTCTCGTTGATCTGTGAATTCTGAAGGAGTGATAACAATTTTGGCTCTCATGGACGTAATTTCAATTTTTTCTAACAACTTGAGCGACGGTTTTTTAATATGTCATGTCGTGTGCATATTTTTGTTACAGGTTCTGAGTGTTATGATAATAATGATGACAATATTTCGTAATGAATAATGAAATGTCCAACTAGGTCATAGAAAAATTTTTATAAATAATTAACGTGTAATTTATGGACTACAGGTAGAATAGTTTAGTCTCAGAGCACTGTAGGAAGTATCCTGTAGGTCAGGCTCATCCAAGAATTGCGCCCGGCGGGCTCCAGGCAGTGTAGTTCAGCGTCCCGTCCGCGACCGTGTGACGCTAATAGTGTCGGTATAGGTGGGGGGGGGGGGGGGGGGGGGGGGGGAGAGCTGCGGAGCGAGTGAGACCGCACACCGCTGTTCTGCGGTGGACGGTCCCACAGTCAGATCCAACGCAAACAAAATAACAGAGGAAGCACACCTCTGTAAAAGAGGCCGATGAGCGGTAAAACAAGCAAACCATTTACCGTTTAGGTAACAACTAGTGTTCGTGTGGCAGAATTACTACGCAAAGCTTTAGGCAACAATATCCAAAACAAGAATCGAAGAACATATTAGTTGTTTTCTGACCCACAGGTTCATTCTATTAGTACTGCACATCCACACTCGCCATATGTACAATAGCCGTCTTCTGAAAAACATATCAGTTTCTTAAATGAACTAGAGTCATAAATATTCTATTTTAGAAATAACTTTATATAAGGGATATAGACAGTGGTTACACCGGTTCCCATGAGATCACCGATGTTAAGCGCTGTCGGGCGTGGTAGGCACTTGGATGGGTGACCATCCAGGCCGCCATGCGCTCTTGCCATTTTTCGGGGTGCACTCAGCCTCGTGATGCCAATTGAGGAGCTACTCGACCGATTAGTAGCGGCTTCGGTCAAGAATACCATCGTAACCACTGGGAGAGCGGTGTGCTGACCCCTAGCCCCTCTATCCTCATCCTCCATCGAGGATGACACGGCGGTCGGATGGCCCCAGTACACCACCCGTGGCCTGAAAATGGAGTGCTAAAGGGATATAGAGTCTCATTCTTACTGTTAGCGGTTAAAAGTAAATATTTTTTGTTATACTTTGGGCTACATCTCTTTGTATTCCTTTTCAGAGTTTAGAAATCGGATCCTTAATTTGCTGTTTTGTACGTAATAATTTTAATCGACCAAGTTTGAAAACTTATTAAAAAGTAGAATTGAGGTTATAAACTCTTTAATTCTTACAGTCAACATTGTTAAAGAAGAGAATTAACATTTTACACTTCTTTTCTTTTTCGAGGAAACGGTTTTAGTAATGTTTGGTACAATATTCCCTGATAACCTCAAAGAATTAGTCAAATTTTTATCGCCAAGTAATGAACGGTTCTTAGTTTTAGCAAGCTTTAAAAGAGAGAAAAAGCGCTCACAGATATACGTGGAACCAAACATTGAGAGAACTTAGGTCGCGTGCTTGTGCGGAAGAGGATATTTCTCTCGTGGAAGACAGCTGTAAAAGTCATCCAAAGTTTTACACATGAGAAAGCGGTCCTTCAGGCGGATATCGCACTGCAGGTCAATCAGCTCTAGATGTGGGACGTCCTATGCCGAAGGGAAAACGGGCGAACAAATATATCTAAGGCCGATTGAAGCTCACTTATCTCCAAAAATCTGTTTACAAACCGTTCTTGTAATTCGAAATGATTGCAACATATTTCTTTAATGCTTGAATCGTCTGCACTAAGTCAACGACATTGTGATTTTCGCGTTGGAGTGAAATGTTCAAAGTATTTAAATGACCAGCAAGGTCACTCAAAAAAGCCAAATTCGCCACCCACTTAGGATCACAAAGTAATTCTTCTGGACGTCCTTTCATTTCCAAAAAGGTATTTATTTCACCCCTCAAGGAGAAAAACCGATGAAGCACCTTTCCTCTGCTCAGCCATCTTACTTCGGCGTGGTAGGGGATGTCCGGGTATTCCGCTTCGATATCAGCCAGAAATTCCTTAAATTGGCGATGTGTGAGTCCATGCGAGCGAAGATAGTTAACCGTTCGAAGAACTGTGTCCATAACATTTTTTATGTTGAGCAAAGTTCCTCCTGGTGTATCAGACAATGGACTGTCGTGAATAAGGAACAGCCAACTTCAGCCATTTTTGACCTCACATAACTCAGAAATCCAGTGCGTATCCCTCGTAGCGCAGGGGCTCCATCCGTTGTTACAGTGGTCAGGCGTTCCCATTTTAAACCCATCGACTCAAGCACGTTTTCCACGGCTAGAAAAATATCCAAACCCGTGGTTGTGTCTTTTAATGGTATAAGATCGAGAAATTCTTCGGTGATACGCAGATTGTCGTCGATACCTCGAATGAATATGACGAGCTGAGATATGTCCGCAACGTCCGCGGACTCTTCAAGAGCGATAGAAAGTGAAATGAAGTTTGCCGCTCTCTCCATTAATTGCTGCTCCATATCTGAGACCATATCTTCGACTCTGTGAGCAACAGTTTGAGGCGAAAGAGCTATTTTTTTCCAATTTTTCTGTGAGGTCTGGTGGACAAATACACTCCTGGAAATGGAAAAAAGAACACATTGACACCGGTGTGTCAGACCCACCATACTTGCTCCGGACACTGCGAGAGGGCTGTACAAGCAATGATCACACGCACGGCACAGCGGACACACCAGGAACCGCGGTGTTGGCCGTCGAATGGCGCTAGCTGCGCAGCATTTGTGCACCGCCGCCGTCAGTGTCAGCCAGTTTGCCGTGGCATACGGAGCTCCATCGCAGTCTTTAACACTGGTAGCATGCCGCGACAGCGTGGACGTGAACCGTATGTGCAGTTGACGGACTTTGAGCGAGGGCGTATAGTGGGCATGCGGGAGGCCGGGTGGACGTACCGCCGAATTGCTCAACACGTGGGGCGTGAGGTCTCCACAGTACATCGATGTTGTCGCCAGTGGTCGGCGGAAGGTGCACGTGCCCGTCGACCTGGGACCGGACCGCAGCGACGCACGGATGCACGCCAAGACCGTAGGATCCTACGCAGTGCCGTAGGGGACCGCACCGCCACTTCCCAGCAAATTAGGGACACTGTTGCTCCTGGGGTATCGGCGAGGACCATTCGCAACCGTCTCCATGAAGCTGGGCTACGGTCCCGCACACCGTTAGGCCGTCTTCCGCTCACGCCCCAACATCGTGCAGCCCGCCTCCAGTGGTGTCGCGACAGGCGTGAATGGAGGGACGAATGGAGACGTGTCGTCTTCTACGATGAGAGTCGCTTCTGCCTTGGTGCCAATGATGGTCGTATGCGTGTTTGGCGCCGTACAGGTGAGCGCCACAATCAGGACTGCATACGACCGAGGCACACAGGGCCAACACCCGGCATCATGGTGTGGGGAGCGATCTCCTACACTGGCCGTATACCACTGGTGATCGTCGAGGGGACACTGAATAGTGCACGGTACATCCAAACCGTCATCGAACCCATCGTTCCACCATTCCTAGACCGGCAAGGGAACTTGCTGTTCCAACAGGACAATGCACGTCCGCATGTATCCCGTGCCACCCAACGTGCTCTAGAAGGTGTAAGTCAACTACCCTGGCCAGCAAGATCTCCGGATCTGTCCCCCATTGAGCATGTTTGGGACTGAATGAAGCGTCGTCTCACGCGGTCTGCACGTCCAGCACGAACGCTGGTCCAACTGAGGCGCCAGGTGGAAATGGCATGGCAAGCCGTTCCACAGGACTACATCCAGCATCTCTACGATCGTCTCCATGGGAGAATAGCAGCCTGCATTGCTGCGAAAGGTGGATATACACTGTACTAGTGCCGACATTGTGCATGCTCTGTTGCCTGTGTCTATGTGTCTGTGGTTCTGTCAGTGTGATCATGTGATGTATCTGATCCCAGGAATGTGTCAATAAAGTTTCCCCTTCCTGGGACAATGAATTCACGGTGTTCTTATTTCAATTTCCAGGAGTGTACAAGCCGCCGAGTCGACCAGGCAATCAATCCTTGATGAGATTCCCAGTAGTGAAGGGTTTCCCTGCTTTCCCAATTCTCAGCGATCATTTGTAACTTGCGCACAAACTTTGCCCTCCTGTTTCCTGCTCGTACCACGCCAAAACAGAACATACAATTAATTTTGTACAATCCTGTTTTTAAAACACTTTTATCACTTTAACAATTAATTGTTTCATTCAGTGAAAGTCAAATAAAAAACTAACAAAAGAGATTGGTTTTAGATGCGTTTTCCCCAAGTTCCGCTGAAAAGGCCAGCGATGTGTGGTCGCAAAATAAATTTTTATCTATTGCGGTATTTGAGTACATCGGCATGGCGAGGCTCGGCGGGCGGTCTGCACGGCCAGCTAAGCGACACGGCTCGGCCACTGCGACAACATACGAATTCGCCCGGGGCGCTAGCCGCGGGCGATCGCGGGCGCTAGCGCCCCAGGGGCACAGTTTGGACGAGCCTGCTGTAGGTACTGGATCTACTTGGTTATGTTACTGAAGTAGTGCATTTCGCTTTGTTACTGGGGTTAAGTGGATGCAGCACTAATACATGGACTTAAGCTAAAATAGTACTTTATTATTGTGATTCTGGCGTACAGAACAATGGATCCTTTGGAAAAATTTTGGTTTGGGCACATTTAAATGGAAGTCACCCGAGTCCAGCTTCTGATTGTTCTTATTTTCTTAATTTATATCATTGTCCTAAAATTATGTTTTAATATTAGAAATTTTGTCACCAGTTATGGATCATTCTGTGGCACCTGCGATTTTGCGTTTGTTCATTTTCATTGGAGTATTAATTGAATAGGTTTAACATTCTATCTATTTTTTGTGTTATGTTACCATTAGGAGAGGAGAGAGAAAGGATTTTCAAAATAAAAGAAATTAACAGAGTACAGTTGTGGCAAACAGGAGGAAATGGCCACAGTACTGGCATACATGGACAATATTTTACACAAACATCATAGTCAGTATCCCATTGTACAGGTTCTTGGTGGGCCAATAGACAGATTTTTGGGCAACAACGGACGGCTGTCACACCATGTCACCATACATGATCTCGTACAGTAGCAATGGATCTGTGACTGGCGGGCCGGCCGTGGTGGCCGTGCGGTTCTAGGCGCTGCAGTCCGGAACCGCGGGACTGCTACGCTCGTAGGTTCGAATCCTGCCTCGGGCATGGATGTGTGTGATGTCCTTAGGTTAGTTAGGTTTAAGTAGTTCTAAGTTCTAGGGGACTGATGATCTAAGATGTTAAGTCCCATAGTGCTCAGAGCTTTTTTTTTTTTGTGACTGGCGGGGAAACCTGCTAGTCTTCGCAGGGTAGCATACTGGTTCATCTGAGAACCGACGTCACTCACCACTGAGGTGTGGTGAGGGGAGGTAGATCATCACTGATCACAGTATGATGCTTCGAATGGACAGTATTGGTACGGTCAGAGCAAGACGTCACAGAACAGACACGATGATGTTTGCTTTTCGTAATCTGAGTGGGACACCACCTCATCCTAGATTTCAATTTTCTTTTGTTCACATAAGGAACTTAGTTCGCATACTTTTGTTATTTTTGCATTAATTTATTTCTTTCCAAGAACTGACACAGTAGGCTATTTTTTGCCTTTATCACGTGGTTGTATTTTAAAATTTCGATACGTGGTTTAATGTATTTGGTTAACTGAGACAGTAGGATCACAGAAGAATGGATACGTTTTATTTAATTAGTATTTGTGTTAATTCATGGGATTAAAGATTAGGAATATTTATCACTTGTTTGCTTCACAGATTTCCAGGTTTTCATAATGATATTGTTTTTACTTACTTTCATTCACGTATAAATTTTTAATAGTTTAAAGACAGGTAATTTTCAGGCGAGATAGAAGAAGCATCATGAAATAATTACGGTCATGTCTCCACCCAGAACATATGGGAAATGTTTTGTGCCATTATCTTTGTGGAGAGAAGGAGTGAATAAGCGAAAGACGTCGGCACAATGCACGCCTCCCTGTTTCATAATATTATATACTGTGTACAAATACGCCCGGCGTGAGTCACTTGTTTCTGAAGGTACTGCGGGCTGGAGAGTTCGACCGAGCAGCCGCTGCTCTTTTTGTTGCCACCTGGCGTAATGTATCTCGGGGCTTACTTCACGAGCGGTTCAAAATTTCTGTTGTGCTACCATGCTCTGAAAGAGAAAGCTTCACTTGTATTTCTGGGTCCGGCTTTGGTGCGATGTAGACGTTATGGCTGACACTGGTCACTGTTTCGGCGTTTCAGCATGCAGATTGCTGCAACTGGGTGAGATTTCCGCCTGCTGTAGACCTTAGCTGTGCATTTCATTCGCATTCCACTTACGTTTCTTTCATTTCAAATATGCTTTCAAGTCTTGCTTATTCAGAATAGCTGTTTGTTCGATTTGCTGTGTGACTTCGATATTCCTTTGTGACTGACAGTATTCATTTATAATCATTCCATACTTTAACATAAATGACCTGCAATAACTTTCTCTTTTAAAAAGAAAGGGGAAGAAATTGTATCTTTCATAATGGGTGTTGACAACTGATTATACAGTTTATGAACTTGTGCTACACCTGGATTGTACATATGACTTCAATTGTCCACATGGGATTGTCATTTCTGTACAAGTGTTTTCAACATTATAGTTACCATTTCTCACACTGTGTGAACAGACACTTATTGCTTTTGAGTAATCCTTTGTCTATACACACAGCCACTATGTGACCTTGTGGAATCTGGACCCAATCTTCTATGTGCTTTGTTTCGAAGGAAAGGCACCTGTTCACCTAGAAATGCAAGCGCCAACTATCCTTCTCAGCATTTTTCAGCGGTTAGATAATTCACTAGATAAAGTCTTAGCCGGCCGCGGTGGTCTAGCGGTTCTAGGCGCGCAGTCCGGAACAGCGCGACTGCTACGGTCGCAGGTTCGAATCCTGCCTCGGGCATGGATGTGTGTGATGTCCTTAGGTTAGTTAGGTTTAAGTGGTTCTAAGTTCTGGGGACTGATGACCACAGATGTTAAGTCCCATAGTGCTCAGAGCCATTTGATAAAGTCTTATTACCTGGATGAGATGCTGCGAATAATTTTCACCTAATGCTATTTTGTCGAAAATTGACATCGTGAGACCACGCCTGTGTGAAAATACGGGTTAATTTTCAGACTAAAGTAAAACATTCACTGCCAATGACACTATTTATTTAAAACGAACAGCACCGTTACCGGTTTTGAACGTAAATGTTCATCATAAGACGGCTGCTCACATTTAGAACCCAATACAGTACCACCTCTTTCTAAAAGATTTACTTTTCGTAGTTGTGTATCAACATCTGTACCGATATAAATGTCAACGATTTTGCATGTAAATCGTTTAGCAATAAGAGTAGGCGTAGCCTTCAACTTTTTTAGAGGGCGGCTAGGAGCACCCTGGCTGTTCGCCAGTACCTTTAGCTGTCGCAAGGTAAGCATTGTGGGCTGTAGCTGTAAATGACTTCAAAATATACGAACTTATTTTGAGTTATTTATGTGTTTCTTTCTTATTAATCCACCAAATCACATGTTCATACGAATATTTATTATATTACAACTTCCATTTTTCAGCATTTCTAGCAGGAAAGACGCAGCACTTCGATGTGGCGCCGATCCGCCATTGGTGTGGTTTCATTACTTATTCGCAATGTTCATTTTTACGAATTGCGTGCGCGGAGCTTGCAGTCATTCCGAGAAGAAGTTGAGTTTTTCAAATCAATCGTACCGCATAGCCCGAATACCAAATCCCCAATATGCAGAGTATATATATATATATATATATATATATATATATATATATATATATATATATATATATATATAGAAATCTATCGGACCACATCCTCTATTGCGCCGCTCCCAACTACAATCTGGGATTACAATCATCATTCAGGTAAAAACCTTTTGAAATATTTGAGATAGTGGAGGTAAAAGCCAACTCACATCGTACAGTTAATTGATTTTAGATGCGGCGAAAGTTCCTTGGGTCGACGGTGCTATAGAAACTCCTACGTCTTTTCATTGCACTGTTGGCTAATTTGGAAGAAATGCATGTGTCGCTGGAAGCCGGGCAAGATTTAACGCTTCTCTATCTTTGAAAACATCTTGTCGAGCCAGAAAAATGTAGTTCGGACTCAAGCTAAGCTTTGTACTCCTCCGCCGAGAAATCTGTGCGTTGACCATTCTGCTACAGAGACAAAATCGGTGAAGTGTTTCCTGTTTAGGTAGGACACAGTGTAATAGTAGATAATAATAGCGTGTTCCATTTTAACAAATATTGTTGTATCTCCTTAGGACAAGAGTACACTGCTATCGAGTCTAGTTTTCACGTAATGTTTGAGATAACATCTCTGCTTCTGCGTGTTCTCAAGTTAGATGGGAAAAAATTACATTTTAGTTTCCATCCGCGTCAGTGTTGTCAACGACTTTGACTGCTACTTCCAATGGTCAATTTTTGTGCATTTAAATGTACAAATTCACAGTTAAGTCATAAAACCAGACAGCTGAAGACAACTACTTTATTATGAAAAGAAATTTAGAGTAACAATGCGTTGGAAGATCTTTGACAGATAACCTGAATGCGGTGTTAAAAATTAAGCAAACTATGAAACTAAAAAGAAAAGCTACAATCAGAGGGTACTACTAGTTGATTTATGCAGTTGGATATGGGTATTGATGACAAAAACATTTATAACCTGAAGACTGTTCAGTGGGCGATGGAGGAATGTGTTTTGGAAATTACTGGAAGAAATAAGAAAACTAACAGATAGAGCAGGGAACAGACTTGAGTGGAAGTCATTTACGACTGTGATGAAAAAGAAATGGAAGTGGGCGGGGCATGCAACAAAGCTAATAGATAGCAGATGGCTCGTACAAATTCCTCGCTGGATTCCAAGAGATAACAAGAAACCGAGAAGACCAGATTGTGGGGGGTGGATGGGCGGCAACATAGATGCGTGTAGCTAACGATCATAACGCATGAGAATGTCCACAGGGTTAACCAGTGAATGGCTGACGATGATTTACCAAATTTCTTGAGCTGCTGACAGAATTTTTACGGGAGAAAGTGAGGAGATTTGAAAAACTTTGATTTCTTCCTTACTATGTATGTTACTAAGATGATCGTTCTTGTTGAAGTATTTTTCGACTGTTGTATACCTTTCCTTGGAATGTTCGCGGTACAGTTCCGAGTTATCCAGAGACCGCTAATGTTGAAAACACTTGTACAGAAATGACTATCCTATGTGGACAATTGAAGTCATATGTACAATCCAGATGTAGCACAAGTTCATAAATTATATAATCAGTTGACAACACCCATTATGAAAGATACAATTTCTTCCCTTATCTTTTTAAAAGAGAGAGTTATTGCAGGTCATTTATGTTAAAGTATGGAATGATTATAAACAGTTTCTGCGATGGGAGCAACAAGAACGATATACACTCCTGGAAATTGAAATAAGAACACCGTGAATTCATTGTCCCAGGAAGGGGAAACTTTATTGACACATTCCTGGGGTCAGATACATCACATGATCACACTGACAGAACCACAGGCACATAGACACAGGCAACAGAGCATGCACAATGTCGGCACTAGTACAGTGTATATCCACCTTTCGCAGCAATGCAGGCTGCTATTCTCCCATGGAGACGATCGTAGAGATGCTGGATGTAGTCCTGTGGAACGGCTTGCCATGCCATTTCCACCTGGCGCCTCAGTTGGACCAGCGTTCGTGCTGGACGTGCAGACCGCGTGAGACGACGCTTCATCCAGTCCCAAACATGCTCAATGGGGGACAGATCCGGAGATCTTGCTGGCCAGGGTAGTTGACTTACACCTTCTAGAGCACGTTGGGTGGCACGGGATACATGCGGACGTGCATTGTCCTGTTGGAACAGCAAGTTCCCTTGCCGGTCTAGGAATGGTAGAATGATGGGTTCGATGACGGCTTGGATGTACCGTGCACTATTCAGTGTCCCCTCGACGATCACCAGTGGTGTACGGCCAGTGTAGGAGATCGCTCCCCACACCATGATGCCAGGTGTTGGCCCTGTGTGCCTCGGTCGTATGCAGTCCTGATTGTGGCGCTCACCTGCACGGCGCCAAACACGCATACGACCATCATTGGCACCAAGGCAGAAGCGACTCTCATCGCTGAAGACGACACGTCTCCATCCGTCCCTCCATTCACGCCTGTCGCGACACCACTGGAGGCGGGCTGCACGATGTTGGGGCGTGAGCGGAAGACGGCCTAACGGAGTGCAGGACCGTAGCCCAGCTTCATGGAGACGGTTGCGAATGGTCCTCGCCGATACCCCAGGAGCAACAGTGTCCCTAATTTGCTGGGAAGTGGCGGTGCGGTCCCCTACGGCACTGCGTAAGATCCTACGGTCTTGGCGTGCATCCGTGCGTCGCTGCGGTCCGGTTCCAGGTCGACGGGCACGTGCACCTTCCGCCGACCACTGGCGACAACATCGATGTACTGTGGAGACCTCACGCCCCACGTGTTGAGCAATTCGGCGGTACGTCCACCCGGCCTCCCGCATGCCCACTATACGCCCTCGCTCAAAGTCCGTCAACTGCACATACGGTTCACGTCCACGCTGTCGCGGCATGCTACCAGTGTTAAAGACTGCGATGGAGCTCTGTATGCCACGGCAAACTGGCTGACACTGACGGCGGCGGTGCACAAATGCTGCGCAG
Source organism: Schistocerca piceifrons (assembly GCF_021461385.2). Classification (NCBI taxonomy): domain Eukaryota; kingdom Metazoa; phylum Arthropoda; class Insecta; order Orthoptera; family Acrididae; genus Schistocerca; species Schistocerca piceifrons. The sequence continues at coordinate 182,576 of NW_025728756.1, forward strand.
CTAGCGCCATTCGACGGCCAACACCGCGGTTCCTGGTGTGTCCGCTGTGCCGTGCGTGTGATCATTGCTTGTACAGCCCTCTCGCAGTGTCCGGAGCAAGTATGGTGGGTCTGACACACCGGTGTCAATGTGTTCTTTTTTCCATTTCCAGGAGTGTATCTCGAACAAGATGACCTTCTCGAAGCCCACAAACATGGCTTCAGAAAACATTGGTCATCTGCAATTAACTCGCGGTTTTCTCGCGCGAAACGTTGAAGGTATTGATGAAGGCAGTGAGATGGGTGCAGTAGTTCTTGAAGCATTTGACTCGGTATCAGTTCTACCTTTATTAATAAAAGTACGGATTATATCAAGTATCAAAACGAAACTTATGACTGGACTGCGGATTTCTTCGTAGGGAGGACGCAGCATGGTATCACAGGGGAATCATCGACAGAAGTGAAAGTAACTACGAGTGTTGGAACCCAGGCACACATTATTAATAGTAATCTCAGTCGTTTTATAGAGCAGTTATCTACACTACTGGCCATTAAAATTGCTACACCACGAAGATGACGTGCTACAGACGCGAAATTTAACCGACAGGACGAATATGCTGAGATATGCAAATGATTAGCTTTTCAGGGCATTCACACAAGGTTGGCGCCGGTGGCGACACCTGCAACGTGCTGACATGAGGAAAGTTTCCAACCGATTTCTCATACACAAACAGCAGTTAACCGGCATTGCCTGGTAAAACGTTGTTGTGATGCCTCGTGTAAGGAGGAGAAATGCGTACCATCACGCTTCCGACTTTGATAAAGCTCGCATTGTAGCCTATCGCGATTGCGGTTTATCGTATTGCGACATTGCTGCTCGCGTTGGTCGAGATCCAATTACTGTTAGCAGAATATGGAATCGGTGGGTTCAGGAGGATAGTACGGAACACCGTGCTGGATCCCAACGGCCTCGTATCACTAGCAGTCGAGATGACAGGCATTTTATCCGCATGACTGTAACGGATCGTGCAGCCACGTCTCGATCCCTGAGTCAATAGATGGGGACGTTTGCAAGACAACAATCATCTGCACGAACAGTTCGACGACGTTTGCAGCAGCATGGACTATCAGCTCGGAGACCATGGCTGTGGTTACCCTTGACGCTGCATCACAGACAGGAACGCCTGCGATGGTGTACTCAACGACGAACCTGGGTGCCCGAATGGCAAAACGTCATTTTTTCGGATCAATCCAGGTTCTGTTTACAGCATCATGATGGTAGCATCCGTGTTTGGCGACATCGCAGTGAACGCACATTGGAAGCGTGTATTCGTAATCGCCATACTGGCGTATCTCCTGGCGTGATGGTATGGGTGCCATTGGTTACACGTCTCGGTCACCTCTTGTTCGCATTGACGGCCCTTGGAACAGATGCGTTACGACCCGTGCCTCTACCATTCATTCGATCCCTGCGTAACCCTACATTTCAGCAGGATAATGCATGAAAACATGTTGAAGGTCCTGTACGTGTCTTTCTGGATACAGAAAATGTTCGACTGCTGCCCTGCCCAGCACATTCTCCAGATCTCTCACCAATTGAAAACGTCTGGTCAAAGGTGACCGAGTAACTGATCCATCACAATACTTCACTACTCTTGATGAACTGTGGTATCGTGTTGAAGCTACATGGGCAGCTGTACCTGTACGCGTCATCCAAGCTCTGTTTGACTCAATGCCCAGGCGTATCAAGGCCGTTATTACGGCGAGAGGTGGTTGTTCTGGGTACTGATTTCTCAGGATCTATGCACCCAAATTGCGTGAAAATGTAATCACATGTCAGTTCTAGTATAATATATTTGTCCAGTGAATACCCGTTTGTCATCTGCATTTGTTATTGGTGTAGCAATTTTAATGGCCAGTAGTGTATAACGAGTAGCATCTGCAAGTTTCTGCGCATATACACTGTCTGATGAAAAGTATCCGGACATGCTTGTGGAACGCGGCGTTGACCACTAGATGTCACGAGAGGCAGACCCGCCAGCGTAAGAGAAGGCGGGGAGTGTTGCGTTGTCAGCAGAGAAGCAGTAAAAGCAGATTATGTCGGTCACAGGGGCTCTGATCCTTATCTAGGCTTTGGATGTCATCTGAGGACCAATTCATCTGAACCCATCTAAACTTACCGGTTGTTTGTGACGTAGTTGTGAAGTGGTAACGCAAAGGAAGAACCACAGCCACATCAAGAGCAGGCAGAACTCATATGCTTACGGACAGAGACCGTCATGCATCATGAAGGTTGTTTGGAAAAAATCGTATCTAATGAGCGGAAGGAATTACTCGTGAGTTCCACATTGCTACCAGCAGTCTAACTGGCATCATGACTGTGCGTAAGAGTTAGAAAGAATGGGGTAAAGTGGTCGAGCAGCACCTAATGAGCCACAAATTTCTGAAAATGCCAAGCGACGTTTGAGGTGGTCTAGAGAGAGACGGCACTGATCATTTGATGACTGGAAACAAATGATTTGGTATGATGGATCACGCTATATCCTGTTGTAATCCAATGGAAGGGTTTGGGTTTGGCGAATGCCTGTAGAACGTTACCTGCCACCATGTGTAATGCCAGTCCAGAAGTACGGAAGAGTTGATGTTAGGGTATGGAGGTGTTTTCTGTGATTACGGTGTGGTCCACAAATTTCGCTTAAGAAAATGCGGAAGGGTATGAACACATTTTACAGCAATGCGTCCTTCGTACCGTAAAGGAACAATCCGGAGCGATGATTGTTTGTACCAGCAGGAGAATGCACTCTGCCATAAAGCATAATCTGTGAGGCAATGCCGGCCGTTGTGGCCGAACGGTTCTAGGTGCTTCGGTCCGGAACAGCACGACCGCTACGGTCGCAGGTTCGAAGCCTGCCTCGGGCATGTATGTGTGTGATGTCCTTAGGTTGGTTAGGTTTAAGTAGTTCTAAGTTCTAGGGGACTGATGACCTCAACAGTTAAGTCCCATAGTGCTCAGAGCCGTTTGAACCATTTTGTGAAGCAATGGCTTTTGAATAGCAACATTCCTCAAATGGAGTGGACTGTTCAAAGTCCCAACATGAACTCCATAAAACACCTTCGGGATGAGTTTGACAGGCGATTGCGCTCCAGACCCCAGCCTCCAACATCGCTACCTTCGTAGGTTTTCCCAGCGTAATAAGTCTTAAAGTCTCTTCGGGTTTGCTGCCGGATCCGAATATCAACTCGATTCGATATTTCGGGGATCCAACTGCTCGTCATCTTCTGGAAAAGCTGCTTCTGCTGATGAGCCCCGCTGAGAACTGAGAACTGTTCTCAGCGGGTCTCATCAGCAGAAGCAGCATTCTCCTGAAGATGGCGAACAGTTGGATCGCCGAAATATCGAATCTTTAGGATCCGGCAGCAAACCCGACGGGGCTTTCAAAGTCGTTACCTTATCTGGTTTCAGCTCTTGAGGACGAACGGGCTGGCATTTCTTCACAGACGTTGAGACACCTCACTGAAAGTATCCTCAATAGAATTTAAGGCTTCATAAAGACGAAGGGTGGACATAGCTCATATTAATGCCCACTAATAGATGTGCGGATATTTTTGATCAGAATCTGGAATCGCATCCTGATAGGATTTCAAAGTTGCGAAAAGATTGCTAACTTCTTCAAAATTAACGGAAATTATGTACGTCATAAATCGCAGAAAAGATGTATTCTATGGATTCAATGTGAGTGACTGACACCTGGAATCATTCAGCTGATACAAGACTAATAATTTGTGGGGATGTGAAGTGGGATGGTCATATAATTTTGTTGTAGATAAAGCAGATGGCAGACAGCGGTTGATTGATGGGATACTGGGAAAATGTAATCAGTCTGCAAAGGAGGTTGCTTACAAAATATCTGCCTAGAGTGTTACTTACGTTTGTGCGGCTGTAACATACACTCCTGGAAATTGAAATAAGAACACCGTGAATTCATTGTCCCAGGAAGGGGAAACTTTATTGACACATTCCTGGGGTCAGATACATCACATGATCACACTGACAGAACCACAGGCACATAGACACAGGCAACAGAGCATGCACAATGTCGGCACTAGTACAGTGTATATCCACCTTTCGCAGCAATGCAGGCTGCTATTCTCCCATGGAGACGATCGTAGAGATGCTGGATGTAGTCCTGTGGAACGGCTTGCCATGCCATTTCCACCTGGCGACTCAGTTGGACCAGCGTTCGTGCTGGACGTGCAGACCGCGTGAGACGACGCTTCATCCAGTCCCAAACATGCTCAATGGGGGACAGATCCGGAGATCTTGCTGGCCAGGGTAGTTGACTTACACCTTCTAGAGCACGTTGGGTGGCACGGGATACATACGGACGTGCATTGTCCTGTTAGAACAGCAAGTTCCCTTGCCGGTCTAGGAATGGTAGAACGATGGGTTCGATGACGGTTTGGATGTACCGTGCACTATTCAGTGTCCCCTCGACGATCACCAGTGGTGTACGGCCAGTGTAGGAGATCGCTCCCCACACCATGATGCCAGGTGTTGGCCCTGTGTGCCTCGGTCGTATGCAGTCCTGATTGTGGCGCTCACCTGCACGGCGCCAAACACGCATACGACCATCATTGGCACCAAGGCAGAAGCGACTCTCATCGCTGAAGACGACAAGTCTCCATTCGTCCCTCCATTCACGCCTGTCGCGACACCACTGGAGGCGGGCTGCACGATGTTGGGGCGTGAGCGGAAGACGGCCTAACGGTGTGCGGGACCGTAGCCCAGCTTCATGGAGACGGTTGCGAATGGTCCTCGCCGATACCCCAGGAGCAACAGTGTCCCTAATTTGCTGGGAAGTGGCGGTGCGGTCCCCTACAGCACTGCGTAGGATCCTACGGTCTTGGCGTGCATCCGTGCGTCGCTGCGGTCCGGTCCCAGGTTGACGGTCACGTGCACCTTCCGCCGACCACTGGCGACAACATCGATGTACTGTGGAGACCTCACGCCCCACGTGTTGAGCAATTCGGCGGTACGTCCACCCGGCCTCCCGCATGCCCACTATACGCCCTCGCTCAAAGTCCGTCAACTGCACATACGGTTCACGTCCACGCTGTCGCGGCATGCTACCAGTGTTAAAGACTGCGATGGAGCTCTGTATGCCACGGCAAACTGGGTGACACTGACGGCGGCGGTGCACAAATGCTGAGCAGCTAGCGCCATTCGACGGCCAACACCGCGGTTCCTGGTGTGTCCGCTGTGCCGTGCGTGTGATCATTGCTTGTACAGCCCTCTCGCAGTGTCCGGAGCAAGTATGGTGGGTCTGACGCACCGGTGTCAATGTGTTCTTTTTTCCATTTCCAGGAGTGTATAAGTCTAACAGTGGATACTGAACGTATGATAAGAAGCGCAGCACGAATAATGACAAGTTCGTTTCACTTGCGGAAGAGTGTGCCATAGAAATGCTAAGAAACTTGACCTGACTGAGGCTTGAAGATTGATGCAAATTAGTCCGTGATATCCTATTGTGTAACAAAGTTTGAAGAAGCACCATTAAGTTTAGAATCTAGAAAAGTCGGGATTAGATTAAATACAGTAGGTGCAGAGGCATTTAAGCAATTATTCTTCCAGTGCTACATACACGTCTGGAACGTTAAGGAAGTATAACATGTGGCACTATGCTAAGTACCTCGTGCGACGCAGGTAACTGTGGTTTGCAGAGTATGCACGTAGACAGATGTAGAATGAAACTCAGTACACAAGTAGGACTGTAAAAGGAACTACTAAATTTTGTACCGCATCTACTCCGTACTCCGATTCCCTTGAGATCATCGAAGTTAAGCGCTGTCGGGCGTGGTTGGCACTTGAATGGGTGACCATCCAGGCCGCCATGCGCTGTTGCCATTTTTCGGGGTGCACTCAGCCTCGTGATGCCAATTGAGGTGCTACTCGACCGAATAGTAGCGGCTTCGCTCAAGAAACCATGATAACGACCGGGAGAGCGGTGTGCTGACCCCGCGCCCCTCCTATCCGCATCCTTCCCTGAGGATGACACGGCGGTCGGATGGTCCCGGTAGGCCACTCGTGACCTGAAGACGGAATGCTATGTATTCTGTACTATCGAGGCACACAAGTTTTCGTTCCTCGTTACTTTCGTTATTGAATTTTGGTCACATCTGCTGAACGAATACGATTGTTGACATAAACCACACATTGTTTTATTTCCTGATTCTCAGATGGAGAAAAGAAGGGAAAAAAAAGAAAAAATGAAAACCGTTTGTTTCTTTTCCGCTAAATGATCATTGATCGCATTCGGGAGGACGACAATTCAAATCCACGTCCAGCCATCCCGATTTAGGTTTTCCATGACTTCCCTAAGTCACTTCTGGCAAATGCCGGGATGGTTGCCTTGAAAGGGTACGGCCCATATTCTTTCCAATCCTTCCCTAATCCGAGCTCCTGCTCCGTCTTTGATGACCTCGTAGTCGACCGGACGTTAAGTGCTAATCTCCCCTTGCTCCATGATGGTTACACTACACAAAGACAAAACGTATTAAATTATTGGCAACGCAAACACATATGAATAAAAGGGATAGTGAGTAATTGTAAAATAGAACTAATCTCTCCACTCAGTTCATCACAATCCAGTAACAATTGTAAAAATCGATCTGGACACTTTGTACGAAACGTAGGTAGTTCGAAGTAATTGATGCCGGAGAAATACTGTTGCTGAACAAGTTATTCCAGCCATTTATTGGTTACATACGGCGCTTAAATTCAAAGGACCAGTGTAACGTATCCGAGAGTAAGTAATTGAAAGCTTACAAATACTACCTACACAGCCCGAGTCGGACACGAACTGCATGCGGGGAAGGAATCATGGCGAGTCACAAAATGTACTCGCCATTTCGTATCACTACCGAGTAGGCTCGTTGATGAAAAAATGTAGCGTTTCTAAAATTACCGAATCGGTACAAACTGCGTGCGGGGAAGAAGGCATGTGAGTAAGGGAACGTTTACATGTCGAGTCCGCTGAGGATAACGAACTGGAGGAGTACGAAAACTACTTATACCGCCGGAGTCGAACACGATCTGCCTGGAAGGAAGGAAAACTGGGAGTGAAGAAACATTTCAAACAATAACGAAACGATGCTTAGAAAGTCGCGATGCATTCTTTACTCAGTAACGAATACAACAGCGTCATACAGAGAGCAATATGATAATACATCTCACGTCACAAATACTATGATAGTCGCACAGAATATTGTAATAGGAAGCAAACATTTTGCGACCAATAAGTCGCATTGTTGCTCTGAAATTTCAGAAGCCACTTCTGAAGAATTTTGAGTGGGTAAATAATCGATCGGCGCGAGAGGGCGGCCGTGGCTGGGGGTTCGCCTGTGTTAGCGGCTAACCCGCCGCACACGTAACTACCGTACTGTCGGCTCCACCGCAGCACATCAAGCGCTACGAACTGTACCGGAAAACTTCGTAGCTTCCTGTTCACACTTTTCGATGCGGCGAGAGGGTAAAATGGAGAGTGGGATATGGTGGTTTCAGACGTACGAGCTTTCGTTTGCAGATTTCAGATGATACTGTAGATTTTTGTCACTTTTTTTTCAAAGAGACCAACAAATGCAGGAGGCAGAGACGGGCGGAACGTGTCGGGGCACGTAGCAGATGAGCGGCGGAGAGCTTTTTGCGAAATTTATGGCTGCGTTTTTGGCGTCCGCGGACGCTGCAGTTGTCAGGCGCTTGTTGGCGCTAATCTCGGCGTGTCGCGAACCGCCGTGAAATACCGGCGCGGTCGCCATCTGCCACGCGCACGCCCCTCGGGGACCCTCTGCAGAGGGCCGCGTCCAAAAAAGGCCGGGCGCAAATCTTGCAAAAAACGCGATTGCCGTGTACAGCCCGCGGCCAAGTGGTCGCCGCCGAATAGCGGCTCCGCTGGCGTGCGGGATTTTTATCACCGAGCGCGACACGGAGAGTGGCCGAGTTAACAACGCACTGTAAAACACTGCGACAGCGACAGCGCTCCTGTGTCATTTCCAGTGCGAGGCGCGCTCGCTGATAGGGCGGGGTGGCCTGGCTCCCACCAGCCGCGGCACCCGGCGGCAGCAGCAGCTCGAAAAATTACCGTTCTGTGACACGCGCACGTTCACTGCAGTTCTGAAACAGACGCGTTAAAATTGAAATGGAGAGTAGACAGCGTAGATCCCTACCCAATTTGAGAAAGTTTGTTGCTTTGTGGACTCTCACTCGTCACCTGGAAGGCTCAGACGTTATTCTGTCTCCCTTGACAGGCTCGATTATCGAAAGGTGCAGCACAGCATAGCCCTTGGGCACTTCCTGGAATGTGATGACAACACTCCTGTCTAATTGTTCACACAGTTTAGAATTTTAGTTCTGTTATTCTTGCAGCTATTCTGTTAGCAAGTTCATAAATACTTTGATACAAAATTAATTTCTTCATCATCACAGTGCGATCACACAAAACTTGCTGCGTCCTGTCTTTACTTCTGCCTTTTCCTAACCTTGCAATCTCTTTCTTCTATAGTTTATCCTGACGCACAGGACACACTGTTATCATGATTTGAAAAATTTCTTTTGTTTTAATTCTGTGGATGGACGCTCCTCGTACCGCCACAGCAGTCAGTTAACCTAAGGGAAGCAAATAGGGTGCTCCATTTGCAATTGAATCGTGTGGGCTTTGTTCTGTGTGTTGTATGGTACTTTAACTGCTTGTATATTGCAGCGTAACTACTCCGTCAGGGGTTGACACGATGGCGGTGATGATGTGTGTGAAGACGCCGAGAGTTGACTTCACTGTGAAGATTTGTCACTCCACTTCCCATCACTGAGCTTTAATGCATCTTTGGCCTCTGTCTTCCGCAACCAAAGTAAATTAAAAAATCATCGCCATTAACACGTGATAACGGCACTGGGTCGCCACCGGACGTCGTCTTGAAGATTGTTGCTTCGAAGTAAGTTTAGTAGGTTATCATAATAACAATTCAAAATGCTTAAATAACTTGTCAGTTAAACTTTATTCCAGCATCTGGGGGCCTCGATGAATCGAAATCAAACAACACAAAAAGATTATTCAACTTTTATCTACATCTACATGACTTCTCAGCATTTCTCAGTTAAGTGCCTGGCAGAGGGTTAATCGAACCACTTGTACATTATTTTTCTACCGTTACGCACTCAAAGAGCGTGCAGGAAAAACGAACACTTAAATTTTTCCGTGCGAGCTCTGATTTCTCTTAATTTTATTACTATGAACGTTCCTCATTATTTAGATGGGTGCCAACCAAATATTTTCGCATTCAGAGGAGAAAGTAGGTGGTTGAAAAATGTTAATGTTTATAAATGATTGTCACTGCAACTCGCTTTCGTATCCGTGATACTCTCCCTCCTGTTTCGCGATGGTACGAAACTAGTTGCCTTTCTTTGGACTTTTTCGGCGTCCTCCGCCAATCCTGTGTGGTGAGGACCCCACAGCGCACAGCAACACTGTAGCAGAGGACGGAAAAGCGTACTGTATGCTTTATCGGATTGTTGCATCTCCTAAGCGTTCTGCTAATAAAAGGCAGTCTTTGATTTAAACGATTGTGGCCGCGAGAGGGCGCGATCGGCAGTACGGCAGATGGAGTGATTGATGCAGGGCAGTCGGATGGAGCGGCTCTGGCCGGACGTAAGTGGCATGGGTTAGAACGCGACCACCAGAACGGACAGTAGGAGGCCCCGTCGCTTTTCAGAACGAAAGGCACTGAGGTGTTTACGTTCGGTTGAAGGGGATCATAGTCCGCCGGGTGCCCGCAGCACGTAGTCTAGTGCTACTGTTGCTACCTCTGGATCACGGGGACCCAGGTTCGATTCCCGGCCGGGTTGAGGATTTTCTCTGCCCGGGGACTGGGTGTTTGTGCTGTCCTCATCATTTCATCATCATTCTCATCATTCGTGGCAGTGGCTAGATTGGACCGTGAAAAAATTGGGACTTTGTACTAGCGCTGATAACCGCGCAGTTGAGCGCCCCACAAACCAAACATCATCATAGTCCGCCCTGGTAGCTTTTCCACTGCTTAGTGACCTTCTTTAACGTCTGTTATTTGGTGGAGTGGCTGCAGTGCTGTGACCTCGGACAATAATTTGTATTTTAGTTGCAAACTGTGACTGATGGCTTACCTGTTTGTTTTCGTGAATTTATGAAAGAATGAGCCTGGATTGTGTAGCCTTGGTGGCAGATGATTAGTACTTATTCAACTAATCTGAAGGCCCACCCGGTGTTCTGTTCTAGATATTTTCTGACATCTTCAGGGTAATAGGTGTGTATCATTAACCTCCCCTTGAACTGTGTAAGTTGCTCTCTTCTTTGGAGTTGGTCTAAGTTGCGCGGCTGTTTGGTTTAACCTTTGTGTCTGTCGGGGACCCCTTGAGCTATTCTGGGTCTCTGTTACATTTCTCTTGTGAGTTGATGCGATACGGCCACGTGGGATTTCGGGCCTAAGTTTCTGCCTGTTGACTTTCGAGACCCTTGTAGCTCGGTGCTTCCATATTGACTGTGGTTTTACAAAAGCACTGTGCCATTTTGCACCAGCTAGTTTTGCCGACGTGAGGGCCACGCCTTGCAGAAGACGACGTCGATCTGACGGTGTGGAGGGACGCCTGGACCTTCGACAACCGAGGGACGAAGGCTCAGCTAAAGGCTCACTGAATCAAGAGTTATGTAAAGCAGTTATACACAACAGAAAGCTTGCCTGCAAAGTGTATGTTGGGGGTGTCTCTCAAATGGTTGTTTCTTTCTTAAATTGTTAGTACCTTAATAATTTTCCCGTTGTTCGTTTAACTGCCAAAAATTGTAAGATTTTATTAAATACAGTGGATTTACTACGACCTTAATACTTTAAAGCAATCATAAATAATTGATAGTTTTAACCTTGAAAGTATGTGTTGGGAGTGTTTCCGAAACGCTTGAGTTTCTTATATGGGTGATACCCTAATGAAAATTTCCGTTGCTTTTTAACTGAGAGAAAAATATAAGTTTTGATGGTTAACACTTCTTTTAAGAATTGGGTAACTGTGAACCTTTCTGAAGCGCTTGGGTTGGTCTTCAGTTTATGCTACGTGTTTCTTTATCTAAATTATATTTATTACAATACCGGGAATGTTTTGTTATTGAAAAATTTTGGGTCGTGTTCAAATAATGTGTGTATACTAAAGGGCAAATGATGTTTTCCCTGAATCTTGCCTAGCCGTCCAAAGTTCCCTTGGTCTTGTTTCTAAAACTGTTATTACGTTTTGTTTGGGCATTTCATTCTTAAATAATGAAAAGCAGGAGAGCTATTTTGGTTGTTTTCATTTACGCACAGAATTCACCAACTAATCACTGAAATACTTTACAGTGTGTCTAGACCATGACCTAGCTCCAACATAGGCAGTCGGAATCCAAGGAACCCAGACCCTGTAAAGCGGCTGTTGACTAACACTTCACTTCAAACCTGATGTGATCTTCCTATCCGGTATCTACTGGTACGCTGGGGACATTGAGGTACATGCATATCCAGCAAACACAAGAGCTGCTACTTACCAATAAATGTTCCACATGAATTTTAGTGTAGCTGACACCTTAAATGTGTTCTTTGATTTGACAATTCTGACTCAAATTGTATTTTTAAAGTGACTTCTAAAACTATGTAAAGAAGCATGAACTCAGAATGCTTTACAAAAATTTAATGTGCTTTGAGACATGTGAACATATTGTCATTATACTCTAACTAAAATTTAATCATTTACCTAGCAAAAAGAGGGTATGTACCTTACTGAATATTTCACTATGGATTCAACAGTTCACTGTAACAATGTATGCATTGTCAAACTAAAATGTTAAAGCTACAATCAGTTAAACTGTGGAGATTGTTCGATTTTTACTATTGCTTGACCGCTGTTGACAAATTGATACTGACACTTTATCTTTAACCTAGCGGTTTTTACAGACTCTAAAACGTGCGAGATTTCATACTGTTTACCGTGTTAAAGTAATTGTGTTAAACTTCATTAGCAATCTGTGAGTAATTCTTTTAACAGAAAAATACTTAACAATTAATGAAATCTCTGCTTAGCTGCAATTTGGATGAAAATGCTGTGAGACGAAGCTGCGATTTGTATGCAATTTAGTAAATTCTCTTATGTCTTGACCACACTTCTATTATTTCCAGAAAAACCTTACGCGTTTCGACATTCCATCATTCTCAAAGGCTATAAAATACAACACAAAACTGTTATCAAAAGACGTGAAAATATGTTACATTCTTATAACAGTTTTGTGTTGTATTTTATAGCCTCTGGAAACGACGGAATGTCTAGATATGTAAGGTGTTTTTGGAAATAATAAAAGTGTGGTCAAGGGACAAAAAAGTTTTTAAGATTTTTGTTTACTTTTACATTGTGCAATAGCTTTGATTACATGCATTATTACTGGATGTGTTTAATTACTGTTACTGCGAAAGCTTTAAATCGGCAAAAAGTCTTTTCCCAACAAATACTGCAGTAACACTTTACTTATTTCGTGTTTACCTAATGGAAGCAAAAGATCCTATTCTGACTAAATTGATGCTATATACACATTACTATACTGTGTGGCTAAAGGCCTTTGATGCGTGAAAGCTCTGGGCTAAATTGAAATATATCCAGTCTGTAAAAATTCACTGTTATCAAGTACTGTAAGCATTACTGATTTTACTTTTATGAGCAGATAAATAAAGTTCCCTATATGCAGGCATAGAGTTATCATGATTTATAGGTTGCTTTTCAGAAACAAACAAACATTACCTTTCATTCACTTATTATTGCAAACAAACAAATATTGTGTTTCACCCTTTTACTTTTAGTTGAGAAAAAAGTAAAGTAAACGATATTTAGATCTGGCATTATCAAGTCCATGGTAGACTACTTACTGCTCAAGTAGTGGGCATTTTTTATATGTGGCTCCATTTGCTTTTGAGAACGTACAAAAAACTAATTCCTCCTGCTGTGATCATTCCACTCCTCTTGAAGTACGTGATCTGAGATATTTGTTAGAGGCTAGGAAATAATATTTGGGGTAGAACAATTTTCTTGAATAATCTTCCCTGATTTTCTTCTCCCCTCACACCTTCGAGAAGTCACACACTTACGATGACACACTTTACTATACTTTATACAGATAAGTTATACTTTACCTACAAAGAAATATTACTTGTCACTGGTCTGTGTTTCACTAAGTCGGTGTAGGACACCGACTGTGTCTTGTTCCTTTTTACATAGCGGCGCGCGCGTTAAGCTCTGGCGCGATCCCCATCTCCAGTACTTTACCGTCACAGATGTGATACAATCAATGTCGATAGAGGGAAACTTTCCATGAGCTTTTACAAAGTTACTTTCTTTGAGATATCATTCGATAAGTTCAGTTAACGAAGCTATCACACAAACATTTGCAATATTCATTAGAGAATTTAATAGAAAAATATAAACGGAAATAAATTAAAAAATTTATTAAAAATTTTTTTTGAGGATACTTTATGTTTTTTTGATAGCAGATTTTTATACATCACCTGTCCCTTAACGTATTCCTTCTCACTACCAGTGTTAATTAGATCAGCTATGTGTAATAATTTCTGAATCAGAGGGGAGCAATCACGTAAACGAGCCTAAACCGCCGAAAATATCACTCCGAGGATTATCGGTGTAGCAGATCAACATTCATCAGTCCACCGCGTAGTTACATCCGGGTATGGCTCAGCCTCCTGTCTCGTAAGGAAGAGCGCTGCGCGTTTAATTTTCTTTTTCTTTTTTTTATGACGATGTTTAATTAGTGCTTTAAGCCCACTTCGCAAAGGAAAACAAAAAAGCAGGACTAACCCTACGGGGCACCACCACTTGTGACGCCACAAAACAAAAATAAACCGATCCCTCTTCAGGTGTCGCCGTCTTAACTAAATCTAAACCTCCTACCCCCTCCACCTAAGAAAAGTAAGATAACTAAAAAGGGCAATCGTTTGACTGCCAATTCTTAATAGCGACATGAATGGGTAATAGGAGATACCAATACCCAAGAAACCAAGATTTTGCTTCGTTTTATATTTGTTCGTTGGCGTGTACGTGTAGGTGCACATTACTGTGGAAGGCGATCACGGATGCGTCAAGAAATGGGGAGACGGGACACACCCCAACGGGTTGGAAGGGGGGGGGGAGGTGTCAAGAAAAACGTTCTGGAGGTATCCAGTAAGTTTCGTCGGTGATGGATCGATAGGGTGAGCGTACTGTGCGCTGTCACAGCTCGAGTCCAGAAGTCAAGGGTCGTGAATGGACCGCTCTGAAAGAGGTATTGTAAAGCCTGTTCCCGAAACCAGAAAAATATATGGTGTTTCGCAAGAGGGAGTCGAAGTCTGGGGCAACAGCAGGAACTCTGGGGTACCCGTCGTTGCCGGGGCGCGGAGATAACAGCCCACGATTCCTTGGATGAGGAGTCAAACGTCTCACTTCAGGGGGCACGTAAGACGATGCTCATCGGTTTAAGCTACACGAGCAGTCCAGCGGTACCTTAGCTTGCAGCCGCCATCACTTAAACCTCTCTCCTGTACTGGAAGATCTCTTCCTTTGTCGCATGATCTCGGTGGTCTTCATCTGTTTCTTCTTTGTATTGAAACATACGTTACAGCCGTTTTTAGCCAACGGTTGTCATTCACTCTGAACACGTTTTTAAATCACAGGAGTTGGCTTTGTTATAATCTTTCGGTAATGGTTTCCTCAGTATTTATAAGACTTGTTATTTCTTCGTTGATATTTCTTGCAGTCTTTTTACTCAAATTACACGTCGAAGACCGTTCATTTCTAGAGCTTCTAGTTTTCTTTTCTCTATTTTTCAGTCGCTGGGTCTCTGGTCCATCTGTACTACTCGCCTTACAATTTGTGTTAGTATATTAGGTTTTGTATTTACTTTTATTTTACCGAACTGGAACAACGAGTGGAGAATTTCGCTATATTTAGTCGGTTATGCGATTCTATATTGCATTTCTTTCTTGTTCCTTCTGTCTTCTGCTATAAAGATTCCTAGGTACCAATATTGCTCATGTATATTAATAAGTTTGTTTTCTAACTCCGGATGTACCGTACTTTTACTTTGAAATATTCCATTCTTCCGACATATAGAGCTAGACGTCATCTTGAATATCTCACGATTGACCATCGCATCAAGTAATTACATCTTTGCCGGAAGCAACCACAATCGTTAACGAGCAAGGGAAGGTATAAATAATGTTCATCTACCCCAATATTCATCTTTTTACATTTCTTTCTGTGAATCATACGGGCGTCTTAGATCTCGAGTTTTAACCAATGTGGGTGACAAAGCGCATCTATATTTCAAATAATTTGTTTACTTTGAACGATTTCGATAATTTGTTGCTTGTCTCCACATAAATTGCTGATGCGAATTACGTTGGACTCGCATCAAAATTTATGAAAGACTACGAATAATCTGTTAAGTGGACGTTCGTGTTTCGTTCTAATGATTTCTCAGTTATCTGTATTACGAAAAACGTAAACCCAAGCAAGGTCTGCCAGCTTGGAAAACTATTTGCGTCTCGTTATCTTGTATTTAGCTTTTTTTAAAAAAATATTCTGCCCTGTTGTTTCCCTAAAGGTTTAATGATACTAATGCCTCTATAGTTGGAACGCTGCTTCCTGTTGCCCCGTTATAAACTGCCACTCTTCTCAGAACTATTCTCGAGTTATTACGGGCACTGTTATTATGGACGTTCTGAATACAGATACGTCAGGAATGGCGTAGAAAAACTGTCCTATCACGACCTTGAAGGTTTCAGCAGTAGGGACGATCACACAGAAGACTGAATAGGGCCATAATTTTTTTCGTAATGGATTAAGGAAAATTATGACTGTGGCTTAATAGTAAGGAAGGATTTGTAGCAGAAAGATACTAGTTAGGTTATCAAATTTATTTTATTATCCTTTACGGGCCTCGAGAGTTTTCACACCAATCAGGGAAAAAGAACATCAATTCCACAACATACAATGTATAACAATCCTGATGTTTACTCTCAGTACTCGCAGCTTTGTCTTTCTTCTTACAATCGTGACTACTGAAACGTTAACACACTTGGAAAACAGTTTATACGTCTGATATACATGTTACACTCGTTATGGTAAAGACACGAAAGGAGAAGTTGCGAATATTGAGAACAAACACAAGGGCTCCTATTTGTTTTGTGAAGCACCTTTCGTAAATCAGTGTGAAGACAGCCGAAAGCGATAAAAACTAATAAAGCAAGTAAGATACACCAAGTAGTGACTGATGCAAATCCTTCCTCAGTAAATGAGAGAAGACTGAAATTTTTTGCTATGCTCGTCAATCTGGGAGGGTTCACAAACGATACGCTTAGGAATTGGAGTAAATCTTCCAACAGCAATATAGGGTGGTCCATTGATCGTGACCGGGCCAAATATCTCACGAAAGAAGCGCCATGTAGCGGGCCAACCATAGCGCCATGTGGTTTCCCCCTTCAAACGACGAATTTCGTTCTTTGTAGTTTTTTCGTTTGATGCTTATTTCGTGAGATATTTGGCCCGGTCACTATCAATGGACCACCCTGTATTCAGTCAGTACCTTAGTTTATTGCATAATCAGTCTCGGAATGTTACATTAAAAATCCAGATCCCCTTAAATAACGACGATGTTGTCCTTCATACAATACGTAGTAACATCATAGATGGGCTCTTTCAAAATTATGTAATTCCTGGTGATCATTGCCTATCAATAGACAGCAACAAGCGAATTATCTGTCATATAAAGTGCTCAGAGCCACGGAGCAAAGAACTTGATGCTTAGTCGTATTGTGTGTTGAGCCATCACAGATACTAGAGAAGCAGAAATAACAACGAGTACCTATGAAAATATAAACTCCTACAGTATCCTTATGCCTGTCCATATTTACAAGTGTTGAGGTAGTTGGTTTTTTCAAAGCTATACTTGGTGGTGCGGCGTCCATCCTTACACCCGTCGATGAGGAAATTCTAGCCGATCTGTGCGGCTCCCGATATGTTGCATTCCAAAACAATTACTGGCACTGACTGTAAACTGCCCAACTTGCTCTTTTTGTGACTTAAGTACACTCATCTCCACTGTTGAGAGGCGATCGTAATGTTCTGGATGGCGTCCAAAATAAATTACTCAGTTTCACCACCACTGCCACACATTATGAACATCGCATTCACCTTTTCTCGCTACAAGATTCAGACAGTGGTTTTTTAAGCAAAAACATACTTATGAAGCTTAGTCTTCCGGTGTACTAAATCTACTTAAACGATTCCAAGATACCTTTATAAGACCATCTGATGAAGGTCAGAGACAGACTCGATTAAAAAGCACGTCTCCTCTAATAAAGGTATATTACATTTCGTGTTCACCGTTGTTCTGTCATGAACTGGAAATGAACTTATTTTGTAGCTGCTCCTGAGCTCGAATGCCACCCTCGGCGCCGTATAGCAGTATAGCCTGGAATGTTCTTTGTCCCGAGACTAAAAATTATCCGCCCTCTTCCCTGCGGTTCTCTTGTGATGCAAAGCGGTGACTCCGCCTTTGCAAATTAAGACGCGCCGCCTTGGCGGAGCGCTTCGCGCGTATTGTTCTCCGGCCGCTGTGTGGGGGCGCGCAGCGTCCTGCAGTCTGCTTGCCGTCCACGTCTACAGCCCCAAGGATGTAGCGCTTCCGCCTGGAGAAATCCCGCCGTTCAGTGTGGTAACAGAACTGTAATATTGGTCATATTCGTAAATTTTATGGATTTACGAGTATGTGCTGAAATGTAATACATCCAATTTTTTTATGTGAAAACTCTTACACCTTTTTAAATAAAACAAACGTTATCAATATTCTACATCTTTATTCTTCATGTCTACATATTTATTTCTCAATGCAATGACCCTGTCGACGAACACATTTCTCGAGACCGGTATGTTGATATTATCGTTGTAGGATGTTTGACTTCGTTGACGGAGCTACAACCTCACCTCTTCTTGTTTAGTGAAATCCTCGAAGGTGTTATTTTTTTGAAACAGTTGAAAATAGGATGGGGCCAAGTCGGGAGTGTATGGGGGATGATCGTTGACAGTGGACCCAAGCTGTCGGATTGCAGCAAATGGCGCGGAACTCACCCGGACTGGCGTTGTCACTCTGATGGAGAGGGTGCGTCTTGTGTGGAGAAACTCTTAGAATTTGAAACTCGATTACAGCACGCTGTTTCTCAAGCACCAACATAGTTCCGTTGCAGAACCACTTTACACGCTGCATTTCGGAGCCCTCTAGCTGGAGAGGGCTGCAAGAATGTAGACATGAAGAATAAAGATGTATAGTGCTAACAGCTTTTGTTTTATTTAAGAAGCCTTAACAGTTTTCACAGAAAAAATTTGGAGGTATCAGGTTCCTCTTGTGCTTGAAGGCGTAACTGACCTCGGCCTCTCACGTAATTATTGCCGTTATGACGTAAAACTTGTTGGCTATTGTCTCGATAAATGTTCTAAGTACTCCACGAATTGCATAAATGCCGCAACACCAAGCACTCGACACGGCCCTTCTGCCGTACGTCCCCCGTGTGGCGGACAGAATCGGCAGTGCCCTGCGCAAACATGACGTAATGATATTAAAAATATATTAAAAAATTAGAAATCCGCCTCGATTGAGAAAAAAGCACCTAGTGTTAACCTAGGTTTCGGCGTAGATAACTACACCTTCTTCAGAACAATAAAACCCACAAGTGCCTAAGAAGACCTTTGTCAATGATTAAAAGAACACCATAGCTATACATTTATAAACGAAAAAAAGGAAAACACAAACAGTACATATGTACAAAGTCAAAACCACTACTTAACTTAATGGTGTACGCTCCACCTTACACCGGCCTATGTTGCAGTTTATGGCGGGTCATGGCCCATCGAACATAGGCCGGTGTGAGGTGGAGCGTACACCATTAAGCTAAGTAGTGGTTTTGACTTTGTACATATGTATTGTTTGTGTTTTCCTTTTTTCGTTTATAAATGTATAGCTATGGTGCTCTTTTAATCTTTGACGAAGGTCTTCTTAGGCACTTGTGGGTTTTATTGTTCTGAAGAAGGTGTAGTAATCTACGCCGAAATCTAGGTTAACACTAGGTGCTTTTTTTCGCAATCGAGGCGGGTTTCTAGTTTTTTAATATATTAACCAACGATTGCTGACGTGCTGCGATGTTGAAGGTTCTGAATGACGTAATGACTCTTTACAAACTTAAAAAAAATCAGTAATATTCTGCATAATGTGTACATGTGGACATGTGGACAATCGTTGAATATAAACGGTATTGCGGGTTGGGAGAAGTGGGGAAATAAGGCGTGCCGAAGCATGCGCTCTGAAAGAGTGCCTACATTTTAAAATTCGCCGACATGCGGGTTCTTTCTGTAGAGAAGGGCTACCGCGCTCGTTTGTTCAGGAAAGCTACAGAAATTCACAAACATGACAATAGTTCATCTACATCTACATGGATACTCTGTAAATCACACTTAAGTGCCTGGCATCAAAGCACCTTCCCGGCCGTTGTGGCCGAGCGGTTCTAGGCGCTTCAGTCCGGAACCGCGCTGCTGCTACCGTCGCAGGTTCGAATCCTGCTTCGGGCATGGATGTGTGTGATGTCCTTAGGTTAGTTAGGTTTAAGTAGTTCTAAGTCTAGGGGACTGATTACCTCAGATGTGAAGTCCCGTAGTTCTCAGAGCCATTTGAACCATTTTGAAACCACCTTCACAAAAATTCTCTATTATACCAGTCTCCAAGAGTGGCCGGAAAAAACGAACACCAATATGTTCCCACCGTCATTGTTTATAAAAAGATCATGCCGAGAATCCGAGAAAATTCTGGTTTTACGTAAAATCGCTAAGTCTTTTGACGGATTTTGTCCAGTCAGTCATTGCCCCATCTGGTGCAGCAATCGAAAGCAAAAGGAAAGCCAAAATTTTAAATTTAACTTGTAAGTAAAAGTAAGGAGTATCGTAAAAACGTAGGGTTGTCTGGTCATCGTATAGACTTCCGCACGGAGTAATCACCATCCCTGGCGTAGAGATGTAACTGAGAGAGTAAAATACAAATAAGTCACCAGGTCCGCATGGTGTCCCAGTTCGGTTTTGCAGAGGATACTCCACGGCATTAGCTTGCATTTATCGCTAATTCTTGCCCAGCGCAAAGTGCCAAGCGACTAGAAAAAAGCGCAGATGATCCCTCCATATATAAAGGATAAAAGAACGGCCCTGAAAAATTACAGATCAATATATTCTTAACCTCGGTCAGCTGGAGAATTCTTGAACATATTCTCGGTACGGAGAAATTTCCTTGAGGCGGAAAAGCTTCTGTCCATAGATCAGCACGGATTTGAAAAGCTCGTACGAAGCTCAGCTTGCCCTTTTCTATCATGATATTCTGCGAACCATGGATGAAGGGCCAAAGTCAGATTCTATATTCCTAGATTTCCGGAAAGCGTTTGACACGGTGCTTCACTGCAGACTGTTAACGAAGGTACGACTGTAAGGAATAGTTTCCAGTTATGTGAGTGGCTCGAAGACTTGTTAAGTAGCGGAACCCAGTACACTGTACTCGACGGCGAGTGATCATCAGAGACAGGGCTATTGTCAGGAGGGCTCGAGGTAAGTGTGATAGGACCTTTCTTATTTGCTATATAGATAACTGATCTGGCGGACAGGGTGAGCAGGAATCTGCGGCTTTTTGCTGCTGATGATGCTGTGGTGAACGGCAAGGTATCGTCGTAGAGTGACTGTAGGAAGATACAAGATGACTTACAAGGGGACCGCACCTACTTTTCATCACCAAATTTAAGGTATATGTAGGGCTTGGTCAGAAGTGAAAGTGACGGAAGTGGAAGCTTCAGTTGACCAAGAGTTAACAAAAAAATAATACTTTTGGCCCGGCTCAGGGGATGCAAGTGCCATTTACGTTATCGTACTTTCCACGCAGCACCTGGAGCAGCAGAAAGAGTACGCAATGGTAACCTGAGAATCGCGGGGTCCAGACTATGTGCAGAAAGGTTTTTTTCTTATTTTCAATTTTTGCGTTACTTGCTTTGGAATGTCTGTTGTACTGTTTTGCACACCTGTGTCACGCAACAGCCCGATCTCTGATGACCTACAGAAAAAGGAAGTAATCCCTATGATCACGCAAATTAATTAAGGAAAATAATAATGTCAAGCAACAGAAATGTCTTACTGAATGATGTTTAATTGCGGTGGTCCAGTCAAGCATGACAATACGGCTACCACACGACGCACATACACATATTAATGAGAGGAGGGATCATCTAAACTGTAACAGAAACGCGTGGTCACTATAACAGGCAGGTTTATTATCGAAAAGCAAAACACATAAGTTATCCACTGATATAAATAACTAAACATTTCATACTTGTAAAGGGGTTCTAATGATGAACTCTACTTTGTCATCAAAGGCTGGGCGTGGTAAAAACAAGTTATTCGAACAATACATGAACCATCTCCCAGCAGCCTCTGTCTTCCAGTATTAACGCTTTGAAACTGCGCTATATTTGTCGTAGGCAGAACCTCCCTGGACAATCGTGACATACATTGCGAGTTCCGTTCAGTAAAATGCAAGTGAAGATGCTAAATATTTTCGTACACTTGAATATTTACACTGTGTTTAACCAAAAGAGCCGTGGGGTGGGGAGAAAGGCAGATTACTGCCATTCTATGGTACAATTTTGAAAGAGACCGATGAGACAGCTGCCACGTAGGCCCAGATGACAAATTGCATGCTCTGTGGAAAATAAGAGTAATAAACACTTAAAACGCTGGATTCTGAAAATTAAACAAAAAATTTTGTGTGTTCACTCCGAAGGCAATGGAGAGCCAGCCTCAGGAGAGCGACACATGGCTAGATTATCTTCCTACAGGCCTTCTTTGAACAATGTTGAGCTTTTCTATGTGAGATAACTGTCCCGTCCATCAACTGGAGTTCAGGAGTGGGGAACTGAATGCCACTCTGGCTACCTGAAATGCGACTCAGCCTTGGACTTATGATAGCCAGCTCCTTTTAAGACTTATCTTTTGTTAGCCAGCTCATAGGCTCGCAAAGATTAGATTGGGACATCTATGGATTCATTGCACAATCTTATGAAGTACTTCTGAACATATTTTCGGAAAAGTATTTTGAGCAGCTAATTCGGCAGCCTACAAGCAATGCATATATTTTAGACCTTGTAGCTTCATACTTGCCTTACCTTGTCGACGGCGTCAGTATAGAGAAGGGGTCTAGTGAGCATGACGTTATCGTAGCGATGATTGTTACTAAGTTAATAAACTCATCAAGAAGACTAGGAGAACATTTTTTCTGAAAAGAGCAGATAAGCTATTGTTAGCATTCCACTTAGAAAATGAATAGACAATATTTAATTCCAGTATGATGAATATAGAGGAGAGTTTGTAACTCGGGCTTTGGAAAAGTTTGTGCCGAGTAGGTGAATCAAGGACGGAAAAGAACACGGTGGTTTAATAACAAAATTCGGTAATCGCTGAGCAAGCAGAGACTGTTTGCTGCACTCTTGATTCTAAAAAGAGTGCACAAATGACGGAAGGCAAAAGTTAGTAGAAATTGTGCGTTTGTAAAAAGATTGATGAGCGAAGCGTGCCACAACTACCACCTTCATAGTTTGCCCCATCTAGTGCGGCAATCGAAAGCAAAAGGAAAGCCAAAATTTTAAATTTAGTTTGTAAGTAAAAGTAAGGAGTATCGTAAAAATGTAGGGTTGTCTGATCATCGTATAGTGCAAAGTGCCAAGCGACTAGAAAAAAGCGCAGGTGATCCCTCCATATGTGAAGCATAAAAGATCGACCCTGAAAAATTACAGATCAATATATCCTTAACCTCGGTTTGCTGGGAATTTCTTGTTGCCGGTACCAATATAATAAATTTCCATGAGGCGGAAAAGCTTCTGTCCACAAATCAGCACAGATTTAAAAAGCTCGTGTGAAGCTCACCTTGCTCTTTTCTATCATACTAAAAAGTGAATAGGAAGGAAGGCAATAAAAGGGGCAGCTACTGGTGGTACTGAATCTTCATTGCAGTTATTAAACAGGGCCAGAGATCGATTACTTGGGTATGATCATAAAATATTATGAAATATGTTGCGTGATAGTTTCAAAGAAAAACTGGCCACGTAACATTGCACTGCAGATAAACCGAAATGGATGAGCACATGGCAAAATATAGGAAGTCATCATTACTATCGAAATCGGGAAAACTTAAAACAGTCTTCTAGAAAAATGTTTTAATAAGTGATGAAGCCCTTGTTGCAAGAGAAGAAATTTCTTCTATCAGTTGACTCATAGGACAAACAGATCCACATCATACGACAAGACTTTTCAATATGAAGAAGGGCTGCTATTATGCGATATTAAAGTGATCCCTCTCAGCTGCATTACGCTAGTGCTATTCTTAGACACCTGGTTTTATCGTCAGGTAAACAATTAGATCAAAAAGCTTTAAACTACTCTTATGTCATCGAGAGTGAAAAAGAATTGGCAGCCTCAGAAGACTGCCTCAAAATACATTCCATTGTCAACAATCAACGCTAACATTTGACGAAATGATGTGTTGCGCTTGCTTTGCTGCCAAATAACGCGATGAGGGAGAACTTTTATGAATGTAAACCACACTTGTTTCTCTGTATAAACTCAAAAACAATTACGTAACTGTAAACATGCGGCGTTTAAAATGTGTGCAAGACACTGAGCAAATTACTGCTTCTCCTGTGTTTACGATGAATGTCACACTAGCGTGTTTAAATCATCGACTGTAAAATAACAAATGTATTTAAAAATAGGACGAGGAATTCCGCCTTAATTAAGACACCCTTTTTCTGTTTTGTTTTACCCGGACATGTTTCAACACTTTTTGTGATATCTTCAGTCAGTTATTTTTTATTTTCTTACTGTAAAATTTTTGTTACATACTAACATTTAGCGAAACTATTGGTACATAATATTTACGATCGTGAATGGATAATTGTTGTAAAATATTATAAATCATTTGTTCACAGCTCACAGTTGAGATATGTATTTATAGTTCTATTTATAGCTTAATTGACAAAAAGAGTGGATGTATGCGTTAGTTGTCGTACCTTACCATAAACATGCATACATACACTCTTTTTGCCAATTAAACTAAAAATAGAACTTTGACATAATGTTGTAAACAACGCATAGTGCATCAGGTCGTTAATACATATCTCATCTATGAACTATGAACAAATGATGTATACTATTTCACAACAGTTATTCATACACAACTGTAAATATTATGTACCAAAAGTTTCGCTAAATTTTAATATGTAACTGCAATTTTACAGTAAGAAAATAAAAAATAGCCCACTGAATTTAGCACAAAAAGTGCTGAAACATATCTGGGTAAAACAAAACAAAAAAGGTGTCTTTCATAAGGTGGAATTCCTCGTCCTATTTTCATAGCAAGCACGATCATAACAAGAAGAACTGCAACACCACAAGATGATTAAAAGGATTTAACTTCATATACGAACTTGTCGTGTACGCCTTACAATGCTTTTCTTGAAATTTATTTACAATCCCAAATTGTCCTTCGTCTTCCCTTCTTAAATCTTTTAGGAAAATATTAATAAATACACTATTCCGAGCATTATTCCAGTTTATTTGCGGAGTAATTAACGTAAAAATTGAAAACGAAAATTTCTCGCATAGGTGCTTGACCCTGTCACCCTCGTATTACCGTTCTGTACTCTTTCCGCTGCGGCAGTGGCTTCATGAAAACCACACTAACATAAATGGCTCATATCTCATCCCAGCTGTGCCAAAAATGCCAGTTCTTCTAAACGCTTAGCCTTCTGGAGTTCTCGTTTCCACTTCCTTTTCTGGTGAAGCCTAAATATATCATAAATAGAGACGAAATCGGTGTGACGAGTAGGCACAGACCCCTTGTCAGAGGAATTTCTAGTTGGTGTGATAAATGGCAACTTACAGAAAAATGTACGAGGTGGAGTCAAATGAAAACTTTAAAAATGTAATTAGAAGTCGACATTTGACGCCATTGTTCTGTAATTTGGCAATACTGTTACCAATGACATAAGGAATTCCATACAGGCGACATCATACTAGATATCAGCAAAACGCGGCCACAATTACAGTTCAAAAAATGGCTGCAACCCTTGCGACATGCACCAGGGAAGAACAGCCTTCTGTCATACCGTTTCTGATACGAAACATATTGAAATTCATCGTCGAATGAAGAACCAACATCACCATATTGGTTCTCCATTCGCTGCAGCGAGTATGTGAGTTGAGTAGAAAGTTTAAAAATGCGCCAGACGGGCAGCGCATTTGTCACGCTCACCTTGACACCATTGGGATGGAAAATCTTGTGATGTTGGATGAAATAGCTGAAAATCTGAACATCAGTTATGGCTCAGCACATCACATCATTCGTGAAGTGCTTAAATTTCGCAAAATGTCTGCAAGATGGGTGCCTCGTAGCTCACCCTAGAACGCTCTACTACATCCGCCATACTCACCAGACCTCGCACCGAGTGATTATCACATGTTTGGACCACTCAAAAAAAGGCGATGGGAGGAAAGAAATTGCGTTCTGATGAAGAGGCGCAGCAGTCGGTGCACGAGTGACTGCGTACATGATCAAAGGATGTGTTCCTCTTTTCATCAATAAAAAGAATAAAAAAATATCTATGGTTTTCATTAATGCAGATGGGTAGGAAAAAGAATTCCATAATGTTCGAATACAGCATTAGTAGTGTGCTGTTTAACACAGTCATGTCGATTAATTATGTAGGCGTGACGATGCAAGGAGATGTGCACATAAGGAACGAGCACAGAAGGACTGTAGTAGAGAATGCGAATGATCGACTTCAGCTTGTTGCGAGTATTTTACGAAAGTATGGTTCATCTGTAAAGCACGCATCTTGTGGAAAGCTTGTGCGACCCATTCTTGAGTACTATTCGAGTGTTTGGGATGTCCACCAGGTCAGATTAAAAGGAAGGAATCGCAGCAATTCAGAGGCGAACTGCTAGATTTGTTACCGGTAGGTTCGATCGACATGCAAGTGTTATGGAGATGCTTCGTGAACTCAAATGGAAGGGAAGACAATGTTCTTTTCGAGGAACACTATGAGAAAACTAAGAGAACCGTCGGCATTTGATGCTGACTGCAGAACGATTCTGCTGCTGTCAACGTATATTTCGCGTAAGAACCACGAAGATAAGGTAAGAGAAATACTGCTCGTACGGAGGCACATAGACATTCGCTTTTCCCCTCGCTGTATTTGCGAGCGGAACAGGAAAGAAAATGACTAATAGTGGTACAAGGTACCCTCCGCCACGCTCCATATGGTGACTTGCGGAGAATGTATATAGGTGTAGACACAGACATAGACGGCTGTTCCCCACAGACTACCGCTCCCCTCAATAATGCCATCAGTCAACCAATGATTGATGAATTTTTCCATTACGGCTCCAGATGCCTGGGAATTCTTTTAGTCTGGATTGTTATACACCGTAGGGATACTAGGCTGCATCGCAAGTGTCGACGGTACTGGTCCACTAGGTCGGAACAAATCCACGAAGTGTATTAACAAGCGTCTATAGTTGCCTTACCCCCTACCTTTTAGTGTTTGACTTCCTCGTGAGATGCAGATGCATTGACAGTATGCGCGTGGCGAAGGTCTTCACTTGGAATGACAAATCGTCCTCGTGCAGGGGGTTTAACTTGCCAATTAACAGCCTTCTGGCAGATCCACTTCGTTAGAGCCAAAACTGTCCGCTCTCACCAGAACCGTGTAATCTCCATCTATTTTCTGCACGCGTGTCATATGTCTGAGCATAAAACAATGCGAAATATCCAATTCGTTTTCTGTTCTAAAGGCTCTACGAAACATAACAATCATTCCATATGTAATTATCCGTACCTCTCCGTATTTTATCACATCAGTTGAGCTACAATGAACATGTACGCAGTTCATTCGGCTCCACCTTCATGATCTGCGAACGTTGGAACAATGTATCATTTGCAGCTGTCGTTCCCAGCTGGAATTAATTCCAACAGAGCTGGATAGTACGCTGTGAAAGATGAGCTTCTATGTGACGCTTATTCAGAAAATCTCACCCTGTGATTGTGCAGTACCCCTCACCGACTCGAGGTAATATTTACATATATTCCCGAAAATTTCTTGCTCCCATACAGAAACTGAGCAATGCTCTCCCTTTCTCTGCGCAACCTGTGTCGTGGGAACATTAATTTCTTCCTCGCTAGCAGGTCCAGACCGCTAACCGACACGTGAGTCCCTCTCTCCACTAAACACCTATGTTCCGTTCCGTTTACCATGCCAAGGAGCATCATTTTGCAGCATTTTGCTCTACTGGGAACACAGTCCAGCGATTGAGAAATTCTCTTCCTGCTTAACGAACCCTAATTATTACGCCGTTCACTTTGCTTTCTGTTTTGACGGTTCTGCGCAATATATATCCCACCATTCCACATTCACAACATTTCGGTTGGCGGTATGTTTAAGTATGTGGCCCTAATGTTGACACCTATAACATTCATTTCGCTTATCCTACACTCGCGCTGCTGTATGCTCCTTCTCTAGCTGCGTAGTGATGTTAACGGCAGCAGCCAGATCCTTCGGATTTTTCGTCCGCACTCTCTTCCACCTATCGGCTGGATGTCCTCTAAAAAGTACTTCCATCGCCCTGTACTCCTCCTGCTGCAGAATAATTTTATTCGCTTCTTCATCCTGCGTCAACACATGGGTCTTGATTTTACTGACCTTGTCTAAGAATATGTCCAGCGGCTTGTTTTATTTCTGGAACACCCCATTAAGTTGTTGCCTGAAGAATGTAGCGCTGTTTTGCTTGTTATAACGCTGATGAAGGCCCTTCGTAAGCCTTATTCAGCCTCTCACGATACAGGTCGTTCGTCTTTGTATAGACCACTAACTTAGCCATATGCGGACTACATAGTCTGACCAGTTATCCAGACTAGTTGCAGCTCCCAGATTGTCAATAAACCCTGGCAGATTCTCACTTCATTCATTCTCATTCACGCTTTCGTAGTTGGTTTACCCGAAAAAGGAGCCACTAAACTAGCTGCAATTGGATCCAACAAAGGAACAGATATATTGACTGCATCTTTTACCTCCACCGTTCCAGCTTGTGTGCTCTCACTATGTGTCGCTAAAGTGTCAAGCTGCCTTTATGACGCGATATTCTTCCGCTCTAATTCAACCATCTGTTTCGTCAAAATTTTGACCGCTTCCTGCATCGTCATTGTCAATGTTTCTGGCATTTATAAAAACTCTATCTAACAGTACCATAAAGTGTACTTAAAGTACACTACAAATCAAGAACGTCTGTCACAAACTGCTTGGACAGAGATACAAGGAAAAGAACACTAATTCCTACGACGGATTATAGCCCATCAGGACTCTGAGCACTGGTGTGCACCACGCCCATAACGTTCGCATGTGCTACACGTAGCTGGTGCTGCCCGCATACACGGTAATTCACGACCCGCTAAATTACAATATTGGTACCTCACTGGCCTCGTATAATACTCTCTACAATTCCCCCTAAACTGCGGTCCCTCTGCTTTCAAAAACCGTACTCGCAGATTGTTGTACACAGCAGTCCTATTCACCAATGTTATGAATAGGAACAACACAACAAAGGCCACAAAAATATAAAACCCACTCACCAAACACGTACCGTTAAACCCGCAGGTCAGAGCTGGCGATGATGTAGCCGGAGTGTTCTCTCAACGAGTGGCAACATTTGGCGTAGCAGTGGATACTTTTGAGACCAATTTCAGGGCCGAGGATGTGACCTCTACTACGGTAGAGGGAACGGCTATGTGAAGGTCATGAAGTAACGCTGCCTCCTTGAACAGGACGTGGATCTAGTGTGGAGGTGGACTGAAAGTGAGAGATGGACCGCTAGTAAGTGTAAGTTGTCGGGAGTCCTTGTGAGACCATGGTGGGGTACTTTAATTGGATCTTTAATTGAATATTTTAATATGGCTCTATATATCGGACATAAACCCACCAAAACAATGATGAAGGAGTTCATTTGACTATGAAATTAGACAAGGATCTCAATTAACCTAGTTTATGACATGCAAAATCAAAAGAAATGGTTTAACAATCATTCAAAATGATAAGCTAATACCCTGTCAAAACTGAGCAAGGAACCTGGCATGTGATCAAATGTACACGTGACTGGATAAAATATTTCCATTCACGAAAGGCATAACATAGTTGCCGAAGGTTAGTGCACAGAGATAGAAAATATCACAAAAGGATATGCATGTGCACACTGCCAGAGTTGAAAGTATATTGAACCTCTAGCGGCAGCCAAGACTTCAGAATTAAGACTGAATTTACTGAACAGCGCTAAAAATGATTAGACTTTTCCTGCGGTTTACCTCACTGTTATGACTGGATTTCATCATACTCATAATCTTCAAGTGGGAGTTAAAGTGGTCGCAAAATCAATCATTGGCTGTGTACCAACAACTTGCGTCTAAGTTCAATTCAATTAGATGAGAGCCTCTCATTACAAACGAGCCTGGAGAAGTCATCTAGAAGTGAAGACCACCCATGGAGAGTTTTTCGCTCTTCACTTCTGACAAGGAAGACTTTGGTCTCTGCGTATTTCTGGCGTAGCGTAACTTTAGTTGGTTGAGTGATAATTATTGTGAGTGCTGACCAGTAAGAAATCGTCTTACAAGACGCTGGTCTCTTACTCGCATTGTAGGTGATTAATCAGTTACAAAACTTGTTAGACTTAGCATTTCGAAAAGTGTCCTATTTATCCCTTCTCCCTGATTACGTTTGTTTGCTGGCCGATAGGGTTGGATATCTACGAGGGTTGGAACTTTAATAGTGGCAACTATTTATTGAGAGCTTGTACAAAATAGATACGTGTTTCAAAGTTTTACTGACCTTCAAAGTACTCATCAGCATTGTGTATAACCCGTTGCCAGCGATGTGGAAGTCGCAGGATACTCTTGGCAGTGCCAGTTGAGTTGACAGTTCGAGCGGCGCGGTATATTGCCCGACAAATTTGTAGCAGTTCTGAAGCGAATGCCGTGAAGTGTTTCCTTCAGTTTAGAAATTGACTTGAACTTACGAGGGCTTAAGTCAGGGCTGTGCAGCCCCATCAATCAGACAAAACCAGTAACAGCTTGAACTGCACGTGCTTGGGCTTTGTCCTGCAAAATGATGGTCAGGTCCTGCAGAAAGTGTCATCACTTCTGTGTCTATGCTGATCATTTTTGGAACACAACCTACGACCATATACTTAAATTAGAGCGCAATGCTCGTTAATTCACAGCTTCAAACGTCTGATTACTTTAATGATGAGTTAATGTGTTAAATATTTTACTTTAAGAAGTTAAGCGAGAAAAAGGTTTAGAAATGGTTGAAATTATGTTTCAAGTTTGTTGGAAGTCGCTCATTATCAAACTCTGGATGGGTATAGGATTATTAATTTGCTATCCATTTTAGGCCAAAGTTAAAAGAGGAGGAAACGTTTCTCACACATCTCGCTGTTTACGTCATCATATCTCCTAAACTCTGTGCCATGCAATGATATAATTTTGGGGATAATGAACGAAATCTCCTAGGTTTACGAGCCACGTCATTTCGAATAAAAGAATCGAGCTTTCCATGGCCATCTCCGCCATCGTCGTCAGGAGTAAAAAGCACTGAATGCCAGGACTCGCACGATGTTCCGGTTATATGGGTACGATGGCAGCATCTGGTACCAACCAGTAAGGGCCAAAGTGAAGCGTGCGCGGAAGGCGAGTTGTGCAGCTCGCAGCAGCTCCAGTCCGCTGCGGGACCAATGGCGTCTTGCAGTGCGAGGGGCCAGCGCCACGTTTTAAACCGAAAGTCGGTTGCTTTTGAAATGACGTCACTTGTAAACTAGGAGGATTTTATTCAGGCATGCCGATGCAAGAGACTCTGAGTACATATGCGAATACTGTCTGCAAAAAGTGTTGGTTAGTAGTAAAGAAGTGGTAAATCTAAATCCCATACCTTATCCTGAAGTTTTACTACATGAGCAGCGAAAATATAACAAGCGATAAAGTTCTTCCTCTCATCATTTTGGGAGTGCCAGAGAGAAAATGTGTCGTAAGGGTTGAAATTATGTGTAAACTTTCTTACATGTTACTAGGTGCTCTCATTCTCAAATACCGGACCAATATAGTATGGGTACTTTTGCATGATGTGTTATGCTCAGGGCCAGTGCTTGGGGTGCCTCTGCTTGGGGTGCCAAGTTGACAGGGATACCACGAGTACGACAACTGTAAAATTTCTATGTCGGATATACACTACTGGCCATTAAAATTGCTACACCAAGAAAAAAGGCAGATGATAAACAGGTATTCATTGGATGAATAAATTATACTAGAACTGATATGTGATTACATTTTCACGCAATTTGCGTGCATAGATCCTGAGAAATCAGTACCCAGAGCAACCACCTCTGGCCGTAATAACGACCTTGATACGCCTGGGCATTGAGTCAAACGGAGCTTGGATGGCGTGTAGAGGTAAAGCTGCCCATGCAGCTTCAACACGATACCACAGTTCATCAAGAGTAGTGACTGGCGTGTTGTGACGAGCCAGTTGCTCGGCTACCATTGACCAGACGTTTTCAATTGATGAGAGATCTGGAGAATGCGCTGGCCAGGGCAGCAGTCGGAACATTTTCTGTATCCAGAAAGGCCCGTACAGGACATGCAACATGCGGTCGTACATTATCCTGCTGGAATGTATGGTTTCGCAGGGATCGAATGAAGGGTAGAGCCACAGGTCGTAACACATCTGAAATGTAACGTCCACTATTCAAAGTGCCGCCAATGCGAACAAGAGGTGACCGAGACGTGTAACCAATGGCACCCCATACCATAACGCCGGGTGATACGCCAGTATGGCGATGACGAATACACGCTTCCAATGTGCGTTCACCGCGATGTCGCCAAACACGGATGCGACCATCATGATGCTGTAAACAGAACCTGGATTCATCCGAAAAAATGACGTTTTGCATTCGTGCACCCAGGTACGTCGTTGAGTACACCATCGCAGGCGCTCCTGTCTGTGATGCAGCGTCAAGGGTAACCGCAGCCATGGTCTCCGAGCTTATAGTCCATGCTCCTGCGTACGTCGTCGAACTGTTCGTGCAGATGGTTGTTGTCTTGCAATCGTCCCCATCTGTTGACTCTGGGATCGAGACGTGGCTGCACGATCCGTTACAGTCATGCGGATAAGATGCCTGTCCTCTCGACTTCTAGTGATATTACGCCGTTGGAATCCAGCACGGCGTTCTGTATTACGCTCCTGAACCCACCGATTCCATATTCTGCTAACAGTCATTGGATCTCGACCAATGCGAGCAACAATGTCGCGATGCGATAAACCGCAATCGCAATAGGCTAGAATCCGACCTTTATCAAAGTCGGAAACGTGATGGTACGCATTTCTCCTTCTCACACGAGGCATCCCAACAACGTTTCACCAGGCAACGCCGGTCAACTGCTGTTTGTGTATGAGAAATCAGTTGGAAACTTTCCTCATGTCAGCACGTTGTAGGTGTCGCCACCTGCACCAACCTTGTATGAATGCTCTGAAAAGTTAATCATTTGCATATCACAGCATCTTCTTCCTGTCGGTTAAATTTCGCGTCTTTAGCACGTCATCTTCGTGGTGCAGCAATTTTAATGGCCAGTAGTGTATCATAACTGGTAGCGTCCACTTTGGACGCCCAGCTGAGAGGAGCGCGAGGGACGCCGAAGTTCAAGATGCGTATACTGTGTATTCACTTTTAGTACCGAAGGCTGACACGGGCAAGTGTACGAATGAAAAGGAGGACGGGTGAGAGGGCACCAAATGATAAATCACTTGTGTGGAAAAATTTTCTCCAACCATCCATGGTTACGGTGCTTCAAGACATTGTGACATTGGTGTCACATTTCGGTAAGAGATACTATTACATTTTTTTGCCACTATTTCGTGGGTGTTTTATTGTGAGTACTGGACATATTTGCTAAGGAGGAAAGCTTTGTGTTTCTCTTGCTGGGAAGGTGCACTCCTGGCATGATCTCAAGTTCCAGTTTGTTGGCAGAATGCAGTCAGTGAATCTCAGCAAAGGTGAACTTCCCCAGGAATACGTATACAGCTTCTTTTCTGTGTTTACTTCGTAGATTCTAACTTACTTTGATTGTGAGTTTCGTATAGGAGGTGTAATTTCGAGTTTTAGTTACTGTAATCGTAAATTCAGGCAGATTGTAGGGCAGTCGTTAGGCATCTGTTTTGTTTTGGTACGTCAGTGACACTTGTCAGGCTCTCAGAGACCAGTGTGGCCTGAACTCCCAGTTGGTGCACATCGACAGCGCAGAAAGATACGTATACAGCTTCTTTTCTGTGTTTACTTCGTAGATTCTTACTTAAATTGCGTGTGAGTTTCGTATAGGAGGTGTAATTTCGAGTTTTAGTTACTGTAATCGCAAATTCAGGCAGATTGTAGCGCAGTCGTTAGGCATTTGTACAGGTTAGTTCATACATTCTTTGCGTGTTTCCCTTGCATTATCTAGGCACGGACTCGTGTTTCAGTAACTGTTGTTCAACATCTATTAGAATGGACAGGGACTGTGATTGCTGTGTTTGGATGAGGGCTGAGTAGGCATCCCTTCGCTCACAGCTGCAGGCGGCGCTGACTTCGGTCGTGCAGCTTGAGGCTGTTGCCAATGGGCACCACTGTGGGGAGCCGGACTTGGGTATCACAGGGATGTCAACCTCGACCCGTCTGTCCCCAGATCGGTCTGCCGCTGTGGTTGCCCCGGTTGCTGCCCGCAGTGGGTCTGAGCCCTCGCCTGTGGTTGATTGGGAGGTCGTTCCAAGGCGTGGCAGGCAGTGAAGTCCCCAGAGGTTGATCAGAAAGCCTCCCCGTTACGTCTGACAAACAGGTTTCAGGTACTGCCCCTGACTGAGCCAGATGCAGCTGCCTGCCCTGTTTCAGAGGATGATTCTCAGCCTTCAAGGTCTGGGCAATCGCAGAGGGTGGGCTTATTGGTAGTTGGGAGCTCCAATGTTAGGCGCGTAATGGGGCCCCTTAGGGATATGGCGGCTAAGGAGGGGAAGAAATCCATTGTGCACTCCGCGTGCATTCTGGGTGGAGTCATTCCTGGTGTGGAAAGGGTCCTTCTGGATGCCATGAAGAGCACAGGGTGCAGCCAGCTGCAGGTGGTGGCACATGTCGGCACTAATGACGTGTGTCGCTTTGGATCTGAAGAAATTCTCTCTGGATTCCAGCGGCTATCTGATTTGGTGAAGGCTGCCTGTCTTGCTTACGAGATGAAGGCAGAGCTCACCATCTACAGCATCGTTGACAGAACCGACTGCGGACCTTTGGTGCAGAGCCGGGTGGAGGGTCTGAATCAGAGGCTCATACGGTTTTGTGACCGTGTTGGCTGCAGAGTCCTTGACTTGCGCCGTAGGTGGTGGGGTTTCGGGTTCCGCTGAATAGGTCAGGAGTTCACTACACTCAGCTGTCGGCTACAAGGGGAGCGGAGGCTGTGTGGACTGGGCGGTTTTTTACGTTAGAAGGCCTCGGGAAAGTACAGGGTGGGCTGCAATCTCAAAGGGTGCATGGCAAATACAGGACGTGCTTGGATGAAGGAACAGTCGGAATTGTAGTTGTAAATTGTTGTAGTTGTGCTGGGAAAGTCCCTGAGCTTCAAGCGGTAATAGAAAGCACAGAAGCTGAAATCGTTATAGGTACAGAAAGCTGGCTAAAGCCTGAAATAAGTTCTGCTGAAATTTTTACGAAGTCTCAGACGGTGTTCAGGAAAGATAGATTAGGCAGAATTGGTGGTGGAGTGTTTGTGTTTGTCAGTAGTGATTTATCTTGTAGTGAAGTCGAAGTAGATACTCCGTGCGAATTGGTATGGGTGGAGGTTATACTTAACAGCCGAACTAAGTTAATAATTGGCTCCTTCTACCGACCCCCAGACTCCGATGATATACTTGCTGAACAGTTCAGAGAAAATTTGAGTCTCGTAACAAATAAATACCCCACTCATACGGTCATAGTTGGTGGGGACTTCAATCTTCCCTCGATATGTTGGCAAAAATACTTGATCAAAACCGGTGGTAGGCAGAAAACATCTTCCGAGATTGTCCTAAACGCTTTCTCCGAAAATTATTTCGAGCAGTTAGCCCACGAACCCACGCGAATTGTAAATGGTTGCGAAAACACACTTGACCTCTTAGCCACAAACAATCCAGAGCTAATAGAGAGCATCATGACTGATACAGGGATTAGTGATCACAAGGTCGTTGTAGCTAGGCTCAATACCGTTTCTTCCAAATCCACCAGAAACAAACGCAAAATAATTTTATTTAAAAAAGCGGATAAAGTGTCACTAGAAGCCTTCCTAAGAGACAATCTCCATTCCTTCCGAACTGACTATGCAAATGTAGACGAGATGTGGCTCAAATTCAAAGATATAGTAGCAACAGCAATTGAGAGATTCATACCTCATAAATTGGTAAGAGATGGAACTGGTCCGCCATGGTACGCAAAACAGGTCCGAATCCTTTTGCAGAGGCAACGGAAGAAGCTTGCAAAGTTCAGAAGAACGCGAAATCCCGAAGATTGGCTAAAATTTACAGACGCGCGAAATTTGGCAAGGACTTCAATGCGAGATGCCTTTAATAGGTTCCACAACGAAACATTGTCTCGAAATTTGGTAGAAAATCCGAAGAAATTCTGGCCGTATGTAAAGTACACAAGTTGCAAGACGCAGTCAATACCTTCGCTGCGCAGTGCCGATGGTACTGTTACCGACTACTGTGCGGCTAAAGCGGAGTTATTGAACGCAGTTTTCCGAAATTCCTTTACCAGAGAAGACAAATGGAATATTCTAGAATTTGAAACACGAACAGCTGCTAGCATGAGTTTCTTAGAAGCAGATACCTTAGGGGTTGCAAAGCAACTCAAATCGCTTGATACGGTCAAGTCTTCAGGTCCAGATTGTATACCGATTAGGTTCCTTTCAGATTACGCTGATACAATAGCTCCCTACTTAGCAATCATATACAAGCGCTCGCTCACCGATAGATCTGTACCTACAGATTGGAAAATTGCGCAGGTCGCACCAGTGTTTAAGAAGGGTAGTAGGAGTAAGCCATCGAACTACAGACCTATGTCATTGACGTCGGTTTGCAGTAGGGTTTTGGAGCATATACTGTATTCAAACATTATGAATCACCTCGAAGGGAACGATCTATTGATATGTAATCAGCATGGTTTCAGAAAACATCGTTCTTGTGCAACGTAGCTAGCTCTTTATTCGCACGAAGTAATGGCCGCTATCTACAGGGGACCTCAAGTTGATTCCGTATTTCTAGATTTCCGGAAAGCTTTTGACACCGTTCCTCACAAGCGACTTCTAATCAAGCTGCGGGCCTATGGGGTATCGTCTCAGTTGTGCGACTGGATTCGTGATTTCCTGTCAGGAAGGTCACAGTTCGTAGTAATAGACGGCAAACCATCGAGTAAAACTGAAGTGATATCAGGTGTTCCCCAGGGAAGCGTCCTGGGACCTCTGCTGTTCCTGATCTATATTAATGACCTGGGTGACCATCTGAGCAGTTCTCTTAGGTTGTTCGCAGATGATACTGTAATTTACCATCTAGTAAGGTCATCCGAAGACCAGTATCAGTTGCAAAGCGATTTAGAAAAGATTGCTGTATGGTGTGGCAGGTGGCAGTTGACGCTAAATAACGAAAAGTGTGAGGTGATCCACATGAGTTCCAAAAGAAATCCGGTGGAATTCGATTACTCGATAAATAGTACAATTCTCAAGGCTGTCAATTCAACTAAGTACCTGCGTGTTAAAATTACGAACAACTTCAGTTGGAAAGACCACATAGATAATATTGTGGGGAAGGCAAGCCAAAGGTTGCGTTTCATTGGCAGGACACTTAGAAGATGCAACAAGTCCACTAAAGAGACAGCTTACACTACACTCGTTCGTCCTCTGTTAGAATATTGCTGCGCGGTGTGGGATCCTTACCAAGTGGGATTGACGGAGGACATCGAAAGGGTGCAAAAAAGGGCAGCTCGTTTTGTATTATCACGTAATAGGGGAGAGAGTGTGGCAGATATGATACGCGAGTTGGGATGGAAGTCATTAAAGCAAAGACGTTTTTCGTCGCGGCGAGATCTAATTACGAAATTTCAGTCACCAACTTTCTCTTCTGAATGCGAAAATATTTTGTTGAGCCCAACCTACATAGGTAGGAATGATCATCAAAATAAAATAAGAGAAATCAGAGCTCGAACAGAAAGATTTAGGTATTCGTTTTTCCCGCGCGCTGTTCGGGAGTGGAATGGTAGAGAGATAGTATGATTGTGGTTCGATGAACCCTCTGCCAAGCACTAAAATGTGAATTGCAAAGTAATCATGTAGATGTAGATATAGATGCAGATGTAGAAGGTTGACAGTTTTCGCGGAAACAGGGCAGTAGCACGCTTCGCTCTTTTGTGTGTAGAGCTGAAACCTGTTCTTGTTGACAGAATATTTGAGAATGACATTTTTGCCTTTTCTGCATGAACGTCAGTGGACAAGAAGCGCAGTACTGCCTGGCCAACATGAGTGTATGGAGAAGCCGACCAATCGAGGAGACACTGCTGCAGGCTTCTAGGCTGGTTGTGTTTGTTAATGTGCATTTTGCATACTAAGGAAAATAAATTTCTGTTGTGTTCCCCTGTTTTTTCATGAAATAAGCCACATTCTCGTCTACTACAGCGCTGCGTCATTCGCTCCACGTAGAGTATTTCGAAAAGCAGATAGTTGAGCAGGGAGTACTAAGATTTGTGGCTTTTCATCTCCTGGCCACCATTTCGGGCTGATAGGCGCAAACTTTCCTTATTTCGGGGAAGTGTAAGAGTCGCAATCTTCAGTAGTGAGATCCATATTCTGAGAAGCTCGCTTTGTGCGTGTTCTTGTACACAACTTGAGCTGCCGATTCTAGTTTTAATTTGTGAAGTTGTCTAATTAACTTTGCTTTGCAAACTGCCCAGATAAGGATGTATTGCTACATTTTAAGCATCTTGTTGCTTTTAAGTAACACAAACTTGAAGTAGATCTAGGGTGTCGCAACTTTAGAGATTATGAGTCACTACATTAAGAGCGAACCACTACATGGCAAGTATTTGATAAAGTTCCAGAGAGCCTTAGATGACATTTGAAGCGAGTTAACTGTGGACATTAGTATAGTATCTTAATCTAACCATTGTCATGGTTTTCAAAGGATCGTAAGAAATGGTGTAGGGTGTACATAAGCCCCGAATTCCTGATACGTAAACATATAAGAGAAGTGTAAAACTTGTGAAAGGTGCTCTTTAAAAATGTCACTGTGCCACATATGATGGATTTCCGACGTCGGAATTAATGAATTCTGAGAAATAATTAAACATTACTTGACTGTTGATCAGGAGCGTGGAAACTGTGGCTTCTTGAAATACCTATTGAAACGTGTAACAGTCTTTGAGCAGGAATTAAGATAAGTTTTTTGATGAACGAGGAATTTAGACGTGTTCAGGGAAAGGTAAATCAGTTGATGCTTTTGTTTATGATCTTGAAGGAATTGTCCTGTGAGATGGAGCTGCATAAGATTTTAAACATATTCCGAGAAAGATAAACAATTACTGATTTTACTTATGGACATGAATGAATAATCATGCCAGACGGAGCTGCACACGGAACAACATAGCGTCACGGCCGCTTTTTGTGACGAATGTGTGCAAAGACTACGTAGAAAATGTACAAGATCAGATAGAAGTTGACCAAGACTGAGCTATTCATTCTCTATGGTAACACTTGCCGCACATCAGAAGTGTAATTGAAAGCCTATGCGAACAGGACTTTATGGTCAGTACTGCCTAGCCACGAGGCTACCATGCTTCTACTTACTCCCATAACTGAATCAATCGAGAGGAGAACTGAGATTGTACCTTGCTTGGAAGAGCAAAGTTTCCCGTACTTTGTATCGTTGTCACCGAGAAGGATATTGAAGGACTGTAAAGGGACACTGTAAAATAAATGGTAAAGAAAATAGATAAAAGTTGTGTGCATTATTTACGAAATAATCCGTGCATTTGTTAGACTCCTCAGCGGCCTAATTTTTATAATGTCAGTTACTGAAAGGATGCCTCAATTAAATCCTGATTAGTAAATACTAAATACAACGACATTATTATAGAAACCTTTTTATGGACATATATCTTCGTTCACACAAATATTACTTGTTATTTTAAGCCATTCAGATAATGAAATGTCTTCAGCCTTACAAGTAGTTAAATTGTTTCTCTCCTACAGAAATCAAATTTGTGGTTCACATGCCGGTTTTGAAGTGTATTCTCGGTCCGGAAATCCAGAGAAAACATTGGAATATAGAGAAGAAACTGCCATTAGCAATTCACTTACAATCATAGTAAATATTTACCATGAACTGCCGAGAGTTTGCAATATAGAGATATTACTTTCTGAAGCGAAATGTCTTGTTCTGACTTCGTCGCACTCACAGAGGGAAACGAAAACGCACTGTCTAACTGGTGGCGAGTAATTGTTTGAACTAAGTCGGCGCCGAGGAGATGAAAATTTTGGCGACGTCTATTATTAGAAACACGGAATAATCTAGGCGTGAAATGCGGCGGCATCGCGGCCGTTGCATATTCATC
The DNA here is from genome assembly GCF_021461385.2 of Schistocerca piceifrons. NCBI lineage: Eukaryota > Metazoa > Arthropoda > Insecta > Orthoptera > Acrididae > Schistocerca > Schistocerca piceifrons. Next base: position 222,449 of record NW_025728756.1, read on the forward strand.
CCACGGGGAAGTATGCAAATGGAAAGAGCGGAGCAGACTAAGGCTGCGAACATAATGTGGAACAGATGTGCCTCGGCGGGCGGCAGCCAACTTCTTGTAAAGTTTTCACTACCAGCCGGAGCAGCGCCGGGGGTACGCGCACTTTTACACGCACAAAAGAAATTTAATATCTGTTGATTAATTAGCGAAAGCGGTTTCATCACCCCAGCGGCCCACCCTTCCGGAGCATCCCGATATTATATCTTCGGTCCTACTTTGAAAGTGTGATTTATTTTTTATGCATGCAAATGAATGCGTCTCCGCTTTTGTAATTCAATAAATTTGCTGCTCGTCACTCAGTGTGCTCCCCTCGGCGCTGTGACAGGCCGCGAACGTTGTTGATGGAAATGGCACCAGATGTCTCCGCTGCGCCGCTCCTGCGCCTCTCTTTTTTTCCGCAGGGAAGTCTCGCCCCCCCTCCCCCCCCCCCCCCCCATCCTGCCACTGCTGCTGAGGACCGACGGACGTCATCGGCTGCCACCGCCTCCTCCGGTATTAATATTGGGGAGTTAATAACGGAGCCTGTGCGCTGTTTACCATCGATTGCCGACCGCCTAATGAATGTGCAATGCAATGAGAGAGTTGGCCGGCCGCTGCAGGCTGCGGGCCGTCACTCAACTGCGAAGCCCTCGTTTCACTGGCTGCCACCGGCTGCATCTGGAGCTGCTACTGATTCCTGGCACGAGGTACACATGATCACCTTCACCACGTGTTGGTGACGTTCGAGAGTAGCTGTTGTTTTCGTCATAAACCCTAAGGTTGCCTAAGGCTGATAGCTATGTCCTTCATTTCCAGATAATTACTGCATCCACATGCTTTATGTTCTCATATCTACGTTTACCTCTTCAATTATTTCCTCCCTGTCATGTCTTCTCCTAAAGTATTGAGCAATGACTCATGTCGTAACATGCGTCCAACCATTCTTTCTCTTCCTTTCATTATGTTCTTCATTAGACATTTTATTCTCTACACGTGGTCATCAAACTTTTTTGGTCAAGAGCCTATACCGACATTGTGGGGCAGCGCATAATTACATAAATTCTTTCAACTTTTGTTGCCTTCTTATTGGCAATTTATTAATTCGCTATACGTATATCACGACAAACTCGTTTCTGCATTTTTTCCGTGTTCGTGATCCAGGAATGAAGGTACAATTTTTCGCAAAAAATTGTCATAAAATTTATGTTGCTTACGTCTATAGACGTAAGCTGTAAAGTGTCAATAAAACCTCAGCAAAAAATTGGAAGAATTAATATGTATAATATGTCGTTCTTCGACCTAATACGCACTGTGGGCCCATCAGAAAAGAAACTTTTGTATTACTACAAAATCGTAATCTACTTAAAATAGTATGTTGTGAGTCCCAACAGACTATCTACAGTAAGGACGCGTTAAATTGGCTGCCGTCCCCAAATACCGATCATTAAATGTCGGCACCACTCAGAACAATTCATGTCGACTGTACTCTGACATCACTTCCACGCTCAGCAACCTCGAGGTTGTGACACTGTAATTGCCTGACAGCCGGCCGTGTGGGCGAGCGGTTCTAGGCGCTGCAGTCTGGAACCGCGCGACCGCTATGGTCGCAGGTTCGAATCCTGCCTCGGGCATGGACGTGTGCGTTGTCCTTAGGTTAGTTAGGTTTAAGTAGTTCTAAGTTCTAGGGGACTGATGACCTCAGAAGTTAAGTCCCATAGTGCTCAGAGCCATTTGAACCAATTGCTTGACAAAGTTGTTTTGTCTGTATGAGCAGATGATTGATTAATAACAGCAACTTTACTTATATCTAAGTGTATTACGCAGCACGAGACAGGTTCATAAATATTTATCAAATGTTTAAAATTTCATTTTCCTCTTATTCCTTGCGTTATATTACAACTGCCTTAATTTAGTTTCATATTTCTTGCTACACATAGGTACTGTATTTGAAGACGACACTCTCTAGTACGCCTTAACGAATCCGTATTTTTTCCGTTTGAGATTTGTACCATAGCAGCTGAGCGGTGCAGGTGGGGCACAGCCGCGACTGTCAGCACTAGGCGACACACAGTAAAACATTCCCCCTCTCACATCCTCTAGCCTCGCACTGGCTTTGCCGCCTACCCCTCTGAGACTGAACACAGGATAGAGTGCAGATGCGCAGTGACTAGTTTTCGTTCAAAGCACTGGGCGAATTCATTCCGTTGTTCGGAAAGGGAGGTCACCACCTGCTTTCGGCCAGTCAGCAGCAACACACTACGATGACAGAATAGAGGCGCATATCCTTGGTGTCTTTCTTCAAATGATTTTAAAGAAATCATTTGGTAATAAAATTTCAGTTCTGCACTATTCTAACAATCTGCATGGTGTCTGTTTGTTCTAAGTCGTGCCTCCCTACCACTTTCGCGCAACGACGCTCTGAGCGTGATTTTTAGGGAATTGACTAGTTTGAACCTGGGACCTGCTGCTGGTAAGGAGACGCCAGACCAGACCACACGTGACATGTGGAGTTCAGAAGAGTTCAGTGAGACTAGCGATGATATAATCAAATACTTAATAATTTCAGCGTCAGCTCCACTGCACTCCCTGTAAAAGAATCTTAATACTAACTAAATTTAGTGGAAGGGGTTCAAGGCTTTCCTATTTGTAGTTAGCTGGTAAAATAACGTCGAAAAACTAGTTAAGTTTACCATTGGGATTTTCATTCTACTCACAAAACATTGTTTAAAAATAGCACTATTGATAAAAGGAAATATTTTAATACGGGATGATAAAAACCAACTCCGTTCAACAAAAATGTGAACGAATATTCCCTGAATGGGTTTCCAAGTTCTATAACGGATCTGAGGATGACCTATGCCATATCACAACTATAATCTAGGTTTAAATTAAGTTTCATAAAAGAGAAAACTATCAAAAATGGTCTACAGTGACCCTCAATTATCTTTAATTACTTATTTAACTTGTCGTAAATTACAGTGGCTGATGTGGCTTCTCAATAATTATGTAACAGAAAAATCATCGCGTTTCAGATTTTAACTTCAATTAGCAAATGTGAATACCATGAGCTTTAATTGACGATCGACACTAGTATTACGCAAAAAGGGGATGTAACAGATGAGACTTCTGCAGTTCTGAGTGAAGCCTTATGCGCTCTTATGCGGGCGGCATCACGTGCGTTCATTACCTTGTCGGTGTTTAGGCAGCGTCAGGGGGCGGCGGGCAGCGCAGCTCCACACACCTCGCCGTCTCGGAAGCAACTCTTTCTAACTTCTCCTTACTACAATTTACCGAAGTTGGTTTAAGAAAAGGTATCTGGCTGTGTTTTTAACTGACCAATCAGGGTCTCAATGTTAACCTTAAGCTCCGCCTACAAAAATTCTGTCTATCCAATGAGAAACGTTATACTTTTCGTGGTGGGGCAATGTTTTTAATGTTTGCTACGTAACAGAGACGCGAAAAAGTCTCACGCTAAAAATTGCAGCTGCTGTGGGCCTTTTAGTGTTATCATAAGATCTATACTGTTCTTCTGGAGGGCTCTATCTTTTAAGATGGACTAGGGGGTGGTCTTGGGAGTCGCTGGTAACGTAGGTGCCGGTCCCTTATCGTAGGGCCTTCTAGCTTAACACGGTTCTGCTCTCGGCTTCTGTTCTCGTTTCTCCCCTCGGAACGGCGTCTGTTTCACTGTGGGAAGGTATGACATGCATTTAGGCGTTCTTGTGTTAGTCTGTGGTATTCCATTTGCTCACTCGTTGATCGTATTACTTTGGTTAATTTAATGTCAAGATTTATTCGGAGCCGGATTTGCTATCATGTCAGGGTTTTCATGGAAGGTGTTGGATTTGCCTGACACCTTACACTATTATAGTTTTATATGTCACCTCATGACGGCGTCCCCGTCATGTCGTTAATGGTTACAGTTATTGTGATACTTACACTGAAGTAAGACACTACTCGAAGTTCGAAAAAGTTTGGAACGAAAAATAGGAGTCGCTATGATTTTGCGTCTGGTGCATATTACGTAATAGGTTGCTGCGTATGAAATTTAGCTACCGTAATGAATTTTTCTTCAGACTTGGGTGGAGGTCTTGAGAAAATTTGTCTGATGTAGCACATTCATTTGCGACCATGCCAGCCAGCGACAAAGCCATAATGAAATATCCACAACATTCATCGTACTTCATAAATAGTTTGAGATATCGAAATGAGATTTTGGCAAATGATAGCACACAAACAGGAGAGTATTTTTCCTTACAGTTATTATGCGAAACTGCACTATCTACTGCGTCATTTCACTAACTACAGACTTTTTAGATGAAAAAATGTAATTTTTAAAGGCCATCAGTAGCTCGCGAAAGGAGAAATCCTACGGGTTTTGGAACAACATAAGTGAAGACATTACATGTCTATTTTTGTACCGAGGGCGTGCTTTTTCATAATCTATTGACCTTACTTTTACTCAGTTCCTCAATAAAATTAATGATTCTCTGGCAATTGCGTCTGCGCAACTTGTTAGTGAGGTGACATTGTGTAAACTCTGCTGTGTTTTGGCAAAAGAAGCAAATTTTAACGTGGCTGCAAGAGAAATGTATGTTTTACTCAAAATTCGCCACTGATGACGTTTCTCTGCAAGTTACAAATGGCTAACAAATCAGGTGAAAACAAATCGCTGTTTTTGTTGCATTTTCAGCGGAATTCCTTTTAGATGCTAACCAAAGCAGTGGTGATAGTATATCTTTTTGAATGGGCATGCAGGTGCCCCACTTAATTTTTACAAAAAATGTGAGTGTAGGCTTCTGTCCAGAATATCACTTCCCCTCCAGTGATTGGCATTTCTCCTACATCGCCCGCCCACAACCTCCACCACCACCACCACTCTCTCCACGCATGCCCTGCCAACTACGCACCTACCGGCCATGTTGTTCTGCATCGGCTGTTTTGCTTACCTCACCTCCGAATCCAGAAACGTCAGTTTAGCCTTTGTTAGTATTTTTGTTTGTTACTGAGCAAGGAAAACTACACTGATAAGAAGCTCCTAACACTGACGTTTTTGGATTTAGCCGTTGGCTGCTAGACGCATAATTATTATCATAAACTTCGGATGAGAGCCACGGACCGCACAATTTAGTGCTCTGCATCCGACGTTTACGCTCGCTCGAATGTAGTTTTGCGTAAGTCCGGCAGAAGTCGATAAAGGTGCTTTGGACTGGTGGAACAGCTGTACTCGACTTTCTTGAAGCTCGCTCGAGCGTCTCACGCTGTCTACCACAGCAATCCGAACGCCCTCAGTCGCCTGCTCCAGGATCACGGCACGTGAAATTAAGATGAAGGATAGTGCGGAAGGGGAACTTGATTAGAAAGAATATATCCTGAGTGCGAAAGACGATCGTGGTAACCTTGTCAGCGAGAGATTTTCATTAGTGACTGATAAGGATGTCCGCTACATGTGCTTTCTCCTCACGGATCCGCCATCACACATTTGAAGCATATGTCTGACACGACGAAGTATAAGTTCTGAAGCATTTCCAGTTCCATTGTAAGCTACAGTAATTAAAAAGGTGCGTAGAAATGTGTGTAAGGGACCTTCGAGGGAAAAGGAAGGAAGATTATGTTTCCGTCCTGTCGACATCGGTGCCAATAGAGACGGAGCATAAGCTCAGATTGTGTCAAGGATGGGGAAGGAAATCGGCCGAGCCTTTTCAGAGCAACCATTCCAGCATTTTCCTGGAGCAATTTAGGGAAATCAAGGAAATACGGATGGCCGAATGCAGCCTTGAACGTTCGTCCTCCCGAATGCGAGTGCGATGTGTTAACCAGTGCGCTGCCTCGCCCAGTAAAGAGGTCTTCGTCCATGTACATTAATGCAGGATTTCGCGCTTTATGTGTGGAGCTTGTAAACGTCGGTACAGAATTCTTACATGTAGGCGTCTCCAGCATTTTCCTCATCTTACGACAGTATCAGGAAACAGTGAAAGATAAGCCAATGAAATATTTAATAGTATCATGCCAAGCATTATACAGGCCATTGGCGTGAATACATAAGGATGTACAGCGGATATGTGACCTATAAATATAGAAAAATGTGTAACATATCTATTACTGTGTATTTTGTTTATCAAGATTGGTTACTGCAAAATATGATATTGGTGACAACTATCTTTTCTAAGAAGAAAGAAAAAAAATGGGGAATTTATTGAGAACTACATTGAGGAAACATTATTTAAAATATTAGGAGTAACTCTCCAGCATTTTAATACGATTTCATCTGTCATTGGCCGATACTGTGTTATATGGAATGCACTGTACCCATTTAACATTATACATACATTACAGCCGGCCGGTGTGACCGAGCGGTTCTAGGCGCTTCAGTCTGGAACCGCACGACCGCTACGGTCGCAGGCTCGACTCCTGACTCAGGCATGGATGTGTTTGATGTCCTTAGGTTAGTTAGGCTTAAGTAGTTCTAGGGGACTGACGACCTCAGATGTTAAGTCCCATAGTGCTCAGAGCCATTTGAACCGTACATTACACATGTTTTGAACATAGTTATGAACCACGTTTCCGATGACGCTGATAAATGAAGTTACTGTGGTTTATTCCACGACTTGTGCGTTAAAGAGACAGTCCCTTTCATAAAAAAAAACTTCGATACAGACAAGCATGAAACAAGGAACGGAGAGTAGGCGAAACTTTGTTTAGAATACTACAGTCTTTAGTTAGGCAGTAAGATAAAATCATGGAAATGCTTGTGGGGGGAGAGGGGCGGAGGCGTCTCTGACAAACTTACTGATTACGACAACAATACTGCAAAAGAACTCGTGGCATTTGTAGGGCCATCCAGAGATATAGGAGGAATGCTGGAAGGCGAGAAGTATCCAGAAGTTAAGTTTTTTTTTTAAACTCTTTGTGTCATTTTGTTTTGTTATGGGTGCACAAACTGAAAAGACCCGAAGAGGAACGTTTAGTTTACTGTGTACTGAGTTTTCTTGTGTCCAGCAAATGATGTTGTTCAAATGTGTGTGAAATCTTATGGGACTTAACTGCTAAGGTCATCCGTCCCTACGCTTACACGCAACTTAACCTAAATGATCCTAAGGACAAACACACATACCCTTGCCCGAGAGAGGACTCGAACCTCCGCCGGGACCAGCCGCACAGTCCATGACTGCAGCGCCCCAGACCGCTGTGCTAATCCCGCGCGGCCCAGCAAATGAAAACTGCACTTATTGCAAAACGCCAGTTTCAGTGTCACCAGTATTTTGGCAGTACAGTACTGTCTATAAACTGTAGATACTACGAATTCTGAAAGAGTGCTGTCTCCGTGTCATAGAGGAGAACTTAGAAATTTGGACGTTGCACAAAATATTGACATTTCTCTGGTCGCTCTTCTGATTACTGAGAATTCTGTGTGTGACAGAGTGGGGACGTTAAAATTTAATTTTAATAATAATTATTATTTAACACAGTTAGCCAGGTATGTAAAGAAACATCAGTTCCTGCGAAGCTAGAACAGATCGTAACGTGCGGTAATATCTTACTGTGTTTTTGCAATGGCTGTAAATATTTATTCGGGGCTGCTGAGCGAATGTCCGCCGTGTTTAGCAACCAAAATAGTCTCTGTTTCCGGAGTGACTAGACCGTGACCCATACAGTGCTCAATCTGTCGATTACGTTGGCTGTTATTTAACCGGAATGGACAGTGGCGAAGACGATTATCGGCATGAGAGATGACAGAGTAACCGTAGTCTCTTTCCCATGCTATCTAATTTAGCGAGGAGAATGTTTTGTGTTCCAGCCTCAGGTGCGACAAACTACAGAAATTTCAGTGCGGCATGGAAGCTTATCTCGCCCGAATGAAGCAGACTTGATCCGAAACGAATCGATTCATCGTAATTACGGTAAGAGGGAATAATTCGGAGATAATTTTTTTCCTGTCGGATATCTAAGTTCTTAGGTGATCAAGTTGATTTGAATCAATAAAATACATGGCGTTATAATAAAAACACAAATGTGTCTTTTAATTACCATCATTAGAACAAATGGTTGTTAAAGTTCCTATCGAACTCCAAACAATCACGAAATTATCACTATTTCATAAAGCAAGATATTTTCTCTTATCCATCACAATCATATCGCGATTAGACACTACGATCCAAAAATATGCTACAGCTTAACTAAACTGATGCGAGTGTAATTCCATCAGCTGATTGGGTTGTGTCAGGAACGACACCAGCCTGCAGACACACAGAGCCGCTACCAAAACGGTCGCAGCAACAGCAGTGCAGTGACCGCTGTCCTAGGCGTCTCGTTTGACCGCAGCCTGCCTGCCGGCTTCGAGCATTCGCATTCGTGGAAGCCATGCCCCAGTGCGGTAGGCTCAAGCGAGTATGTGCGACCAAAACGCCATGTTTGCAGACGTCTAGCACTGATACTTGAATGGGGCCGCAGGCGGCCGCGGGTCGCAATTTGACAAGCGCAGCTCTAACACCTCCCCGAGTACCATGTGTGATATCCCCACAATGGATGCCATGTGCAGTTTATCCGCAACCATATTGATGAACAGACTACCGCAGTAATAATTTCCTATTAAGAGCGAACCTCCAGGCGCGTTCTTGCGAAGTTACTAAGTCAAATAGTCCTTTGCCACTCACCGCTCGGAAGTCGCTGCTTACAACGGGAGGGGAGGCCACAACATTGGGATCACGGGTTTACTTCAAACTTTGTGCTCCTTTAGTAGGCCATTAAAACAACATAACTTGCAAGTTATAAGGTGCACTATTCCGAGAAAATCGCAAGAGAAGTTTTAGGCATCCTATTATGTGGCTTATGTATCTGTGCGTAGGGGCCGGACGTTAGAGGTCATGGTGGTAAATTGATTAGCGTTAGAACTTCGTAAGCCGAACGTGAGTGAAGCAACGGTTCGACTCCCGCTCATACTTAATTGTTCATCTGTTTTTTTGATCACTGGTCATATTATTCAATTTATATGACATTTGAGAGATGTTGGGGTTGTTGTGGTCTTCACTCCAAAGACTGTTTGATGCAGCTCTCCATATTACTCTATCCTGTGCAAGCCTCTACATCTCCGAGTAACTACCGCAACCTACGTCCTTCTGAATCTGCTTAGTGTATTCATCTATTGGTCTCCCTATACGATTTTTTCCCTCCACGCTTCACTAAAGTAATAAATTTGTGATCCCTTGATGCATCAGAACGTGTTCTACCAACCGATCCCTTCTTCTAGTCAAGTTGTGCCACAAATTCCTCTTCTCCCCAATTGTATTCAGTATCTTGTCATTAGTTACGGGATCTACCTATCTAATCTTCAGCAGTCTTCTACAGCACCACATTTCAAAAGCTTCTATTCTCTCCTTGCCTAAACTGTTTATCGTCCCCACATCCGTACGCAGCTACGCTCCATACTAATACTTTCAGGAAAGACTTCCTGACACTTAAATCTGTACTCGATGTTAAAAGATTTCTCTTCTTCCGGAACGCTTTCCTTGACAGTGCCAGTCTTCATTTTATATTCTCTCTACTTCGAACATCCTCAGTTATTTTGCTGCCCAAATAGCAAAACTCATTACTACTTTATCTGTCTCATTTCCTTGTCTAATTCCCTCAGCATCGCCTGATTCAATTCGACTACTTTCCATTATCCTCGTTTTTCTGTTGTCGATGTTCATCTTACAGCATGCTTTCAATACACTGTCCAATCCATTCAACTGTTCTTCGAAGTCCTTTGCAGTCTCTGGCAGAATTACAATGTCATCGGCAAACCTCAAGTTTTCTATATCTTCTCCTTGGATTTTCATTCGTACTCGAAATTTTTCTTCAGTTTCCTTTACTGCTTCTTCAATATACAGATTGAATAACACCGGGGATAAGCTACAACCCTGTCTCACTCCCTTCTCAACCATTCCTTCCCTTTCGTATCCCTCGACTCTTATAAATGCCTTCCGGTTTCTGTACAAATTATCAATAGCATTTCGTTCCCTGTAGTTTACCACTGCCACCTTCAAAATTTGAAAGAGGGTATTCCAGTCAACATTGTCAAAAGCTTTCTCTAAGTCTACAAATGCTATAAACATAGGTTTGCCTTTCCTTGACCTAGCTTCAATGTCGTAGGATCAGTATTGTCTCACGTGTTCCTACATCTCTTCGAAATTCAAACTGATCTTCCCCAAGGTAGACTTTTACCAGTTTTTCCATTCTTCTGTAAAGGTTTCGTGTTAGCATTTTGCAGCGTGACTTATTAAACTGATAGTTCGGTAATTTGCACACCTGTCAACACCTGTTTTCTTTGGTATTCGGATTATTACATTCTTCTTGAAGTCTGAAGGTATTTAGCCAGTCTCATACATCCTGCCCAACAGAAGGAAGAGTTTGATCATGTCTGGCTTTCCCAAGGCTATCAGCAGTTCTAACGGAATGTCGTCTACTCCCGGGGCCTTGTTTCTACTTAAGTCCTTCAGGGCTCTGTCAAATTTTTCACGTAGTATCATATCTCCCGTCTCATCTTCATCTACGTCCTCTTCTATTTCCATAATATGGCCCTCAAGAGCATCTCCCATGCATAGACTCTCAATACACTCCCTCCACCTTTCTGCTTTCCCTTCTTTGCTTAGGAATGGTTTATCATTTGAGCTCTTGATATTTCTAAGGTGGTTCTCTTTTCTCCAAATGTTTCTTTTAATTTTCTATAGGCGGCATATATCTTACTCTTAGAGATATATGCATTTACATCTTACATTTGTCCTCTAGCCATTCCTGCTTAGACGTTTTGCACTTCCTGCCGATCTCATTTTTGAAATGTTTGTATTCCTTTTCACCTGCTTCATTTACTGCATTTTTATATTTTATCATTTCATCAATTAAATTCGATATTTCTTGTGTTACCTAAGGATTTCTACTAGCCTTCGTTTTTTACCTACATGATTCTCTGCTGCCTTCACTATTTCATCTCTCAAAGCTACCCATTCCTCTTCTAATGTATTTCTTTCCTCTTTACTTGTCAATCGTTCCCTAATGCCCCTCTGAAACTCTTTACAACCTCTGGTTCTGTCAATTTGCCCAGGTCCCATCTCCTTAAATTCCTACCTTTTTGCAGTTTCGTCAATTTTAATCTACAGTTCACAACCAATACATTGTGGTCAGAGTCCACACCTGCCCCTGGAAATGTCTTACAATTTCAAATCTGGTTCCTAAATCTCTGTCTTACCATTATGTAATCTATCTGAAACTTTCCAGTATCTCCAGGCCTCTTCCATGTATACAGCCTTCTTTCACGATTCTTGAACTAAGTGTTAGCTATGATTAAGTTATGCTCTGTGCAATGTTCTACCAGGCGGCTTGCTCTTTCATTCCTTACCCCAGTCCATATTCACCAACTACTTTTCCTTCTCTTCCTTTTCCTACTATTGAATTCCAGCCACCATGAATATTAAATTTTCGTCTCGCTTCAATATCTGAATGATTTCTTTTATCTCATCATACATTTCTTCAATTTCTTCGTCATCTGCGGAGCTAGTTGGCATATAAACTTGTACTACTGTGGTAGGCGTGGGCTTCGTGTCTATCTTGCTACAATAATGCGTTCCCTCTTGTGTTCGCAGTAGCTTACCCGTGCTACTATTTTTTTATTCATTATTAAATCCACTCCTGCATTGCCGGCCGAAGTGGCCGTGCGTTTAAAGGTGCTGCAGTCTGGAACCGCAAGGCCGCTACGGTCGCAGGTTCGAATCTTGCTTCGGGCATGGATGTTTGTGATGTCCTTAGGTTAGTTAGGTTTAACTAGTTCTAAGTTCTAGGGGACTGATGACCTCAGCAGTTGAGTCCCATAGTGCTCAGAACCATTTTGAACCACTCCTGCATAGCCCTGTATTCACCTGATCAAAAGTCTTCTTCCTCCTGCCACCGAACTTCACTAATGCCCACCATATATAACTTCAACCTATCCATTTCCCTTTTTAAATTTTCTAACCTACCTTCCCGATTAAGGAATCTGGCATTCCACGCTCCGATTCGTAGAACGCCAGTTTTGTTTCTCTTGATAACGACGTCTTCCTGAGTAGTCCCCCCCGGAGATCCGAATGGGGGACTATTTTACCTCCGGGATATTTTACCCAAGAGGATGCCATCATCATTTAACCATACAGTAAAGCCACATGCTCACGGGAAAAATTACGGCTGAAGTTTTCCCTCGCTCTCAGCTGTTCGCAGTACCAGCGCAGCAATGCTGTTTTGGTTTGTGTTACAAGGCAGTTCAGTCAACTGCCCTTGCAACTACTGAAAAGGTTGCTGCCCCTCTTCAGGAACCATATGTTTGTTTGGCCTGTCAACAGATACCTCTCCGGTGGTTGCACCTACGGTACGGCTACCTGTATCGCTGAGGCACGCAAGCTTCCTCTCCAACGGCAAGGTCAGTGGTTCATGGGGAGGATTTGAGAGATAATATAATCAAGAAAACCATGTGTATTTGAAATTTCGATTTATGTTTTCCATGTTTGTATGACAAATACCATTTTGTAAAGTATGATGTCGAGAGGGCATCCGATGAGTAAGTGTACATTTCTCTTGTGGTGTGGGACATCGTGACTTACTGTATGACTGATTGCGAATAATGTGATTCGCATCATTATTCATCGAGGTTTGTCTTGTACTTTCTAAGTCCGTCCTTCGTCCTTGAAAATTTAATTACAAATAGTAAATAGTGAAATAATATGAAATTTACTACAACTTCATGAAAATACACGTGGGTTTTTTCGTTGTATTATCTCTCAAATGTTATATAAATAAAATAATGTGATCAGTAATGAGAAAAATATAGATTAAAGAATAAGTGGTAGTGGGATTCAAACCGTTTCGTCGTCCACGACCCTCTTAGAACGCACATATGCTAACCGCTTCACGACAATGAACTCTGTCGACCAATAGCTTCATCAGTAACATCAGTTACATATTAGACGCGTAAAACTCCTCTTGCGATTTTCTCGGATTTGTCACCTTACTACTTGCTCATTATGTTGCTTTAATGGCCTATTAAAGGCGCACGGAGTTTGAAGTAAATCCGTGATCCCAACGTCGTGATCTCCCCCTTTTAGTTCTGCAACCTGTTCATACGAACAAATACTGGTATAGATGGATTTTAATGGAAAGTGGATAAACCACAGACGACGTACTCTGTCATCAGTCCGCAGCATTTATTTGTCACTATATACCGTTCATACGTCAGCGCAAGATTTACAGTTCTCAAAAATAATGCCCTGACATCAATTTATATCATATACAATACTTGGAGACCTGACAATAAACGTTGTTAAGTTACAGACCTAAACTCTTTGCGCAGCTCATTCTGTTATCAATCTACCGATGCAAAAGTGTGAACAGCTACTGCAGTATGGTCGCTGCGACTTCAAACATATGTCTGTACAAGATCGTGCTCGGCTGACACTCCGATAGCCACTTGTTCCTATTAGCCTGGTCATTTCGGCAGTGGCACTTTTAATTAAAAAATGTACTTTCGCTGAGATGTTCATCAATGTCTGTTGGCTGCTTCGGTTATGCCGCAAATTATCAAACATTTGGTTTGGCTCCTACAGTGTCGGCATGTCCACGCCTATAGCGCGACGTGTCGATTCCTACGTTTGTTCTCGCGCTGAATCAGATGTCTGTCGCTGCAGCTCGTCTGCGGCTACTCTGCCTGGTGACTGACAAGGCGTGATTGCGTGTAGAACAGTTCTGCTCACGTCTTTCAATTAAAAAAAAAAAGCGCTGAGGGCGGCTTACTTCAATGTAAAATAAATTTAATAAACTGGCAGGGAAAGACTGTGCTGGTAACGAAGGAAACGTCATGTGATCTTTTTTTTTTCATTTTGCATGGGGTTATTTAACCGTACCTCAGCTGAGTTTTGGAAACATACACATGGATATTAGAGTGTTTATGTGACCGCAGGAAGTACTCCAAATTTCATACACATTTGTTACGATCTCGTATAAAATATGAACGGGATTAAATATTTGAGGATCTTCATGACAATAAAACGGTAGCACTTGTTGGAACAGGTACTTCAGCTTCAGAAGGTTTCATAATAAACGGTTTTGTGCGCCTCCAAGAAATTGCAGAAAAACAGCAAGTGGTTTACATCTCTCATTTCTTATGACAGTCTCAGTTAGGGCTATACTTGTCGCCTATCCGATGTTAGTGGGGAGGAGTTTAACAATGATTAGTACGCATTTGTATCGAGGTAATTATCAGTTTCCTGCTTGTTTGAAATTATCGAAACCAGGGAAAGCTTCTGATTGCTGGTTGAATCACAGCAAAGCATTAACCTTTGTAACAGAATGAAAAGTGCCAATCCTCTGGCCATTCTTCCTTGGTCGGTTTCCATACTCATAGCTTGAAAGCGGAGGATGATACACTGACGTTCCTTACAGGGTCAGAGACACTGGTACTGGCAGTAAATTAACAAAATGAATAAACAAGTTCCTGTTTCATATGCGATTCAGCATCTGATAGAACAAGTGGCTCAGTAACAGACAGAATTTTGGTAACTAAGGGAGCAAAAAAGGGAACAGTCAGTTCCTGATACATCCATCCTTTCCACTAGTAAAACCACTGTACTGATTACCCCATTTTCAAAAGTTAGGGGTGGATGTGGTTGTGATATTAGACAATTTAGAGACGGATTAGGGAACTGGAATGAGGAACAACTATTGAGTGTAGCCAAGCTAAACTAATAGGAGACGCTAGGACGTATGTTATGTACCACGAAAAGTTGAGGGACGAACAGTTATTTAATGACTTACGGGAATGATTAATGGAGAGATCGCAGAGAAAAATTCTCTCTGAATACAACAGTGAGTAACTTAAGGATTTCTTTCAAAAGCACAGAAACTCAGTAGAAGGTTTTGTAGACCTTATTCGCAAAATAAATGCCACTATATTTGAGCTCAAAAAGGATGATCATGCTAACAAACCCATTTCGCAGGAAGCTGAACAACCAGCACCAGACGCATGTTTACCTGAGATACCCTCAGATATGTCACGTAGAGTTCGCATGAAGTTGCTGGAGACTCTTAATGAGGCAGTAGGAAGCACGGCAGCATTAGCAGAGGTAGATGTGGTCACCACGCTATGGGAGAAGATAATGTGCAATGCAGATATTAATTCTTAATTGTAAGATCGTCACCAGTATCTGTTTCTTCAGACATTGTTAAAAATATTAGAAGCCTTGACAGACAAAATGACTATCGTAATTCTAAGGTTGAATATGTCTGCCTCCTTGAAATCCTGTGGCGGGAATCCAAGTGAAGTTGAGAGCGATGGGGTTGTAGACAGTATGACATATGGAACTTAGTGTCGATCCTGGAAGTGTGCTTGGATAGCCAAAGTGGTTAACGCAATCACTCACAGCAAGAGGGAAAGCCGGTTTCGAGCCCCTGTGCAGAACAAATTTTTATGTGTCACCAATAAGTAATACCTTCACAGTTAATATCGGAAAGAATCCGCAGTTGCAAATAATATGAATACGAAGTGTAACTATAGAAAGCGGCAATGTTGGAGGTGCAAGTCTTTAAGGCACTCTGAGTGAAATTGTAATAGCACGAACTCACAGAAAGAGGGAAGATCGTCTCAGGTTGGGCCGCATCCACCTCCGTTAAATGGAGAAGAGAGTGTTGTGTCCACTGTATAGCGCTCCCAGTAACAGTTAACAAAGGTCACGTATGTGCTCGAATCAGTTTTCTGACCAGTTACATGAAAGGTAAGTGTAAATTCTTATCACATACAGGATCTCAGTTATCTATAATAACTAAGAGCGGCATAGGTGAGGTCATGCAGAGTCACTTGGTTCAACAGTGATAAGTTTCTGAGTAGGTGGAAGTAACTTCTGGGTTAATGCGGAAGTCCTACCTATAATTGGCAGTGGCTATGAAATTCTTCTTGGGTTAGATCTCTTAGTTGTGTATCACATCAGGGTTGACTTGGAATGGCGCATGGTGGAACTAGATGAAGCAATGTTTCATCGTGGCTCTACAGCCATAAAACCATTACTGTTGTAAGGAGCACCCAAGTCGTTGGACGGGCCACCAAAACGGCGTGCAAGGCCTCTTAAAGTCAATAGGAGCTGCCCTGCTGGTGAATTCTGTGTATATTGTAGAACATTTATCTGGAAATCAAGAACTGAAAGTGGAATTTTCTTTCACGGTGTAGTTTACTCAAGATATGGGAAATTGAAGGAAATAAAATAATGCCTGTCAGTATTTACAACTTTAGAATGGAAGAAACACCGTGGTAGCTAACTTAGAAATAATAGGTGATGACAAATTGGACAGGAATTTTACATCATACTATTCAACACCTGGAAGTCTGTATTTGATCCTCCTGAATCGTTGCATACCACACCACTAACCCAGCATTATATTTCCACTGTAAATGAAGATCTTGCCTATAAGAAACCATACAGAGCCCAGCAACAACTACAGCCTGTCATGGACGAATTTGTAAGTCACCGACTTCAAGATGGAACTATAGAATCACATAATAGCCCCTGGTCAGCACACGTTGTCATCATTACAAAAAAATCTCCAGATAACAGCAAAGCATATAGGTTCTGTTGCAACTTCTGCTATTTAAAGCACGTCAAATATAACAGAAACCATAGATAATCTGTGTAAGTGTCGTTATTTTGCAATTATGGACCATTAAAATGGGTACCATCAGTCAGAGGTAAAGCATCAAGATAACCCAAAAACAGCATTCTCAGTGCCCTCTGGGGAAAGCGAGTGTTAGATAGTGTATTGTGAGCATTAAAACGGAAGCAAGGCATGGTCTATTTTGATGATATAATTGTGTTCTCCAAAGATATCCAGGAACACATAGCGCGTTTACGCCACGTATTTGACATCTGCATGCACTAATGGGTTGGGGGACAGGATACTGTGAGAACAGTTTGACAGAACACTGAAAACACCTAAGTGGAATCAGGGCACCTGGAGTAGTGACATTCCTTTAGAACTACTGGTATCCTTGAGACAGCCAGCCATGACAAAATTATCCATCTGCTACGCAAGATGTATGAGATAGGCGAAATATCTTTAGACCTGACGAAGAATTTAATAATTCTAATTCCAAACAAAGCAGGTGCTGACAAGTGTGAATCTCACCGAACTGTCAATTTAATAAGTCATGGTTACAAAATAATGACTCGAATTACTTATAGATAAAAAAAGGAAAAATTGGTAGGAGCTGACCTCGGGGAAGATCAGTTTGGTTTCCAGAGAAATATAGGAACACACTAGGCAATTTGACAGAAATGACTTCTGTCATAAGATAGGTAAAAGAAAGTCAAACTTATTTTAACAGCATTTATAGAATTAGAGAAAGCTTTTGACAGTAATTACTGGAATAAACTCTTTGAAATTCTGAAGGTAACAGCATAAAATATGGGGATTGAAAGGCTATTTATTTATTTAACACGATCTGATAAAGATCATCAGACCCACTCTTACATCAGACCAGGGTTTCACAGATACAGTATCATTTTTACATCATAGATACCTAAGAAATAACAGTTATCATACGACAAACAGTACTAAAATGATTTAAGTTCCTACAGAGACAATGTGAGTAATTAATACAGATTGTGAACTGATACAGTCAATACTGACAGTACTTCTACTACTACTACTGCTGCTGCTGCTGCTGCTGTGACTAACAATGATACTACTACTACTACTACTACTAATAATAATAATAATGAAAGAAGATTGTATAGGGGCGACGAGTGCCTACAGGAACAATTGCAGTCATTATTATTGCTCCAGTAGATATGTCATTAACTAACTTCTGAAGCTGGAGGTATTATTCAGTTCTCTAATATAGTGTGCGAGGTTAATCCAGAATCAGTTTCCTGCTACTGAGAAGGACTTCGAGAAAGTGGATGAATGATGGAGTGGTACAGAAAGGGTTGGATGTTTCTACTATGTTGTTGAGACAAGGGCAGTAAGGTCAAGTGGAGATCTGAGGCACAGTGTACATTGAAAAGACAGTATGAATGATGGTGAAATATGATCACAGATGTAACGAACACAGGTGTTTGTAATCAGTTCCAGATGCCATGAACTTTCCTGAGAAAGACCTTGCAGGATAATGTCATGGTAATTAATCTTTGGAAGTATAAGTGTTTGTACAAGTTTTTTTTTCAGTTCAATAGCAAAGAGGTTTTTATATTTTTTTAGGACATGGAGAGATGCTGATACCTTCTTGCACATTGCAGTTATGTGCTCAGTCCAGTCTGGTTTTCGTCTGTTATTACTGCTTTATTACTGCTAGACTCTTTGTTGAGGTAGAGAACTTAAAATTTGTTCCATTTAGGATTGAAGATGGTAGGGATTTCCGACATTTCGGGCTAATGAGCCTCTAATGACCACTTGGGTTTTGGGTAGGTTACGTTTTAACCCTATATTCTGTGCCAATGTAGATAGTGCACGGAGGTCGGTAGTGAGATTCTCGATAGCTGTCTTCAGATTTCTTGGTTTTTCACTTATATACAAACAGAGGTTATCAGCGGAGATGTGGTATTTGCAGTAGGACAAAACTGATGACACAGCGTTGACATACAATGAAAACAGTATAGGACCTAATACCGAACCCTGAGGGATGACTTATAATACCTGCTTCCATTGTGAATTTATGGTGCTGGACATGACACATTGCTGGCGAGGCGTCAGCTAGTGAGAGAAACCATTGTCACTGCACATGGCGAGCAATTTAGGCTGGTAAGTTTGGCAAGTAATATGTCGAAACCGACATTGTCAAAGGCTTTGCTGAAGTCTAAGACGCACGTGTCAAGCTTCAGATCACCTGTTACCTTTATTAAGGCAGACGTTGGGCTGCGATGTTTACTGAAACCAGATGGGTCTAGCGGGCTGTTGTAGTTGGGTAGTTTGTTGGTTGGTTGTGAACTATACATTGTAAGAAGTGTAACAGAGTCAAACATCGGCAATACGAAACATCGGTAAAAGAAATGTAGGGTGCAGCCGTATACTGCGCAAACACTGCGTAAAGACTATTTATAAACCGACAAAGAAGCTCGAAGACTGTCTCAGATCGGAAAAGGAGAAAAGGTACCCACTTGCTACCCAGGAAACATACCGCATGCCATTCACATGCGAAAAAGTTTGTGTTAGAATGACTGGACGATTAATGAGTTCCAGGATGACAGAAAATAAGCGGCATTGCAGGCCGGGGCAGGTGGAGAAATCGACCGTGGCAGAGCACACGCCGTAGAAAAGAGCTTTCACAAACGCTTGTTCAGAGAATCTATAGAAATACACAAACATGAGAATAGCTTCAACAAGAAAGAAGAAAGCCTCTAGACGAACGGATCCTGGTTTCCCCTACTGAAGGGAACGACCGTTGCAGGCAGGAAGAAGAGAACCATACCGGAAATGACCACAGAAAAGCCCTTGGACATTGGTGAGCCAGGTAAAGATAAATCACGGCGCGGGCTCCTCTCCAGTCTACCACCAGCAATGGAAAGTGAAGTTTTGACAATGCCAGCCACTCGTGCTGGCGCAACGTCAGAAAAATCATCAAACAAACGTCGATCGAAGAACCCGAGACAGAAGCCAACAGGCAGTTCATCAACAAGTGGCCACGAAAGCCTTAACAATTTTATATAGTGTAAGATCTGGGACAGTGCACGAAGAATGAAAATAGATTGGTAATCAAAGGGTGTTGTGGCGATGTCAATTTTAGGTAGTGGATCAACTAGTCCCTGTCAAGGAAAATATTTATGGTTAAGGACTGCTTGAAGATATCAGTTATAGTGGACGATAATGAGTCAATAATAAGCTTCAGTTTTTGGAGTGTGATGCAGTGGTCTCCAGTGTACACTGATGCGATACACATGATGGATTTTTCGATGGTATTGCAAGTAACATGCTTTAGACAGAATTTTTCGTGGCTACAATCGTTTACCCCGCCAGACGTAATCAACGAGTCTCTGATTCGTCAGCTGTTCAGTTATGGCTGTCGATAATGTGAAGTGCCGGTTCAGTTCTTTAGCCTAGACTGTGGGGTCAGCTGAAGCTTTTACAACGCCTGTACCAAAACCACACAGGCTTTTCTGTGGGACAGCTGGTCTATTTCTGTTGTTGATTACTAGTAGTAGTAGTAGTAGTAGTAGTAGTAGCTTTATTTATCCGTGGATCTCTTTTTACAAGGATCTAGGACATGTCAAAGTATTTACAAATTTAGATCAATTTAAAATAAGCTAATTCGTACACACATATATTTACAGACTTCTTGTTAGAGACAATCATTAGATTTACTCCTGGTATACAAGACTCTTTTTACAAATAACTTATTAAATAATGTAATGCCACATTGTTCACTCATATCTATCAGTAACTGCACACTCTACACACACATTGTTTCATAACACTTCTCTCACTACACACACACACACACACACACACACACACACACACACACACACACTGGTGATCTATGGGCCCTTTTCTGTACCGCAACTTCCCATTTGCTATCCTGAAAAACTGAGTCAGCATCCCTCCGTAATGAGGGATATGCTGAGATCAGAAAGAGGAAGAAGTGTTAGTATTGTGCCACAAATAGCTTGGGGGTAAGTATTTCTAGAAAGGAAAAAAAGAAGGAAAAAACATAAAGTGAAGGTGTTATGTG
This sequence comes from Schistocerca piceifrons, assembly GCF_021461385.2. Lineage (NCBI taxonomy): Eukaryota > Metazoa > Arthropoda > Insecta > Orthoptera > Acrididae > Schistocerca > Schistocerca piceifrons. The sequence continues at coordinate 243,174 of NW_025728756.1, forward strand.
GAATGTTGGATATTTTGTAATCATTATTATTATTATTTATTTGTATAACATTTTTTATCAAACCCCTACTCTGTTTTAGCTAAGTAATCCTTCAATGTATAAAATGTATTGAATAACAGATACTTTTTAGCTGCCTTTTTAAATAGGTGTATTTTTGCAGTTTCTTTAATCTCTTTTGGTAATTTAATGTACAGTTTTATTCCTTGGTAGAAAATGCTGTTTTGAGTTTTATGTTTATTTTTTTCTTGGTAAATGTAAGTTGAGTCTATCACTTGTTGCATGGTCATGGACAAAGCTCTTTGTACAGTAATTACCAACGTTATTTTTAATGTCTACAACTGACTGGTAATTGTATTCACATGGAGCAGTTAAAATCCCCAGTGTTCTGAACAGATCTTTACAATGAGCTCGACTAGTATTTTTGGTTATTATTCTTATGGCTCTTTTCTGGAGTTTGAAAATTGTGTTTATATTTTGTGCATTTGCTCCACAAAAAAGAATGCCATAGCTAAGAATTGAGTGTACATATGAACAATATGTAACTAAAAGACACTGCATGTTACACACTGATGGTAGGGTTCTATGGGCATAACATGCTGATGACATTCTGTTTGCAAGTACCTTTGTGTGTTCACACCACTTCAACTGAGAATCAATATTCATTCCTAGAAATTTTGCATTTGTTATACAGTCAACAGAGGTGCCATCTACATTTAATTTAACATTGTCATTTTTCCTCTTCAAACTGAAATTCATGCCATTAGTTTATGTTCAAAGTCACTAGACCTTCAGAGGTGATGGTCCAGATTGCCGTACACACAGGTGCCTCTAAAATCCACTAACACGACCTCTTGCATTTATGCATACCTGTATTTGCCGGGGCATACTATCCACAAGTTCATCAAGGCACTGTTGGTCCAGATTGTCCCACTCCTCAACTGCGATTCAGCGTAGATCCCTCAGAGTGGTTGGTGGGTCACCTCATCCATAAACATCCCTTTTCAATCTATCCCAGGCATGTTCTATAGGGTTCATGTCTGGAGAAGATGCTGGCCACTCTACTCGAGCGATGTCGATGTCCTGAAGGATGTCATTCACAAGATGTGCACGATGGGGGAGCGAATTGTCGTCCATGCAGACGAATGCCTCGCCAATATGCTGCCGATATGGTCGGAGGACGGCATTCACGTATCGTACAGCCGTTACGGCGCCTTTCATGACCACCAGCGGCGTACGTCGGCCCCACGTATTGCCACCTCAAAACAGCAGGGAACCTCCACTTTGCTGCACTTAGACAGTGTGTCTAAGGTGTTCAGCCTGACCGGGTTGCCTCCAAATATGTCTCCGACGATTGTCTGATTGAAGGCATATGCGATACTCATCGGTGAAGAGAATGTGATGCCAATCCTGAGCGGGCCATTCGCCATGTTGTTGGGCCCATCTGTACCGCGCTGCATGGTGTCGTGGTTGCAAAGATGGACCTCGCCATGGACGTCGAGAGTGAAGTTGCGCATCAGGCAGCCTATTGCGCACGGTTTGAGTCGTAACACGACGTCCTGTGGCTGCACGAAAAACATTATTCAACATGGTGGCGTTGCTGTCAGCGTTCCTCCGAGCCTTAATCCTTAGGTAGCGGTCATCCACTGCAGTAGTAGCCCTTGGGCGGCCTGAGCGAGGCTTGTCATCGACAGTTCCTGTCTCTATCTCCTCCATGTTCGAACAACATCGCTTTGGTTCACTTCGAGACGCCTGGACACTTCCGTTGTTGAGAACACTTCCTGGCACAAAGTAACAATGTGGACCCGATCGAACCGCGGTATTGACCGTCCAGGCATTGTGGAACCACAGACAATACGAACCGTGTATCTCCTTCCTGGTGGAATGACTGGGACTGATCGGCTGTCGGACCCCCTACGTCCAATAGGCGCTGCTCATGCATGATTGTATACATCTTTGGGCGGGTTTAGTGACATTTCTGAACAGTCAAAGGGACTGTGTCTGTGATACAATATCCACAGTCAACGTCTATCTTCAGGAGTTCTGGGAACTTTTTTTGAAGTGTGTAGTTGAGTAAGTTACAGCTTGTACTGAAACAAGATGCCAGTTATAAGAGTTGAAGGGCATGAGAGGGAAGCAATGGTTGAGAAGAGAGTGAGACTGGGTTGTAATCTATCCCAGGGTTATTCAGTGTGTACATTGAGCGGGCTGTGAAGGAAGCCAAGGAGAAATTTGGAGAAGAAATTAAAGTTTAGGGAGAGGGAAATTTTTTTTATGTTTGACGACATTGTAATTCTGACGGAGATGGCAAAGGACATGGAAGAGCAGCTGAGTGGAATGGACATTGTGTTAAAAGGAGGATATAATATGGATATTAACAATAGCAAAACAAGGATAATGGAATGTAGTCAAATTAAATCGGGGGAATATCAGGGAAAAAGAGTGAGAAGAAAAAGATTAGGCAAGAACAGGAAGACAGTCCTGCTGAGCCGGCCGCTGTGGTCGAGTGGTTTTAGGCGCTTCAGTCCGGAACTTCGTGGCTGCTACGGTCCCAGGTTCGAATCCTGCCTTGGGCATGGATGTGTGTGATGTCCTTACGTTACTTAGGTTTAAGTAGTTCTAAGTCTAGGGGACTGATGACTTCAGATGTTAAGTCCCGTAGTGCTTAGAGCCATTTGAACCATTTGAGTCCTGCTGATATCCCGACACATTGCTATTCATTTTGGCAAACTAGCAACAATAATAAACTGACAGCAGAATTTCCTCTTCCTTTAGCGTGGGCTCTACCCCAGGATGAGAAGAAGCAGTTCCAGAGTCGGGCATCGTGCTCTAGACGAAAAGGAAAAGGAACACGGGAGGCTTCATCATAATAAGTCTAATATCCTGTTGAAGGGTGACAAAAGGCCTCAAGGTACACTCTCTAACAAGTGGTGTCTAGTTTACACGGCAATCAGGTAGACTATTAGCGGACCCCAAGGTTAGATTGCAATATTTGGGCTCTGGAGAACGCAATACAGCGGTTAGAAGAACATATGACAAATTACATTGCATGACAAATAATCAGAGAAGTTTCAGTGATATGCAGGGAGATGCCAGTTTCTGCAATCAGCTTTTGTATGTCGTCAGAAACAGCTGCATCAGACTATGGAGTTAGTCCTGCAAGTGCGACAAAAAAGAAGTTGGTTAGATGCAGGCGGTCGAACCTTGTAAAAAATTTTCTGAACAATGGGAGGATCTAGGCTTTACAACAGGTGCAGGTGGATTTAGATGGTGACCAGGAAACGGTGGACTAACACTCTACTCAGCTCTCTCTGGAAAAAGACGTAGTAAACTATACCAGACAGCTGCGCGCTTTGCCCACAAACCAGATTCAGGAGCAACAGATACAGAGAATCACGACTTGGGCACCCTGTGCAACCGTCTGGATGACGTAGGCACGCAGCTAATGGCAAAAATTACGAGGGTGTGCTGAAAAGTAGTGCCTCCGAATTTTTTATGTGATAACTCTTAATGCTTTTTAAATAAAACAGACATTATTAACATTCTACATTTTTATTCTTCGTATCTACATATATTCTTCATATCTACGAATATCTGCCTTCTAGAGGGCTCCGAATTGCAGCGTATGACATTGCGGTTGTTTGTAACGTTACTATGTCGATGCGTGAGAAACAGCATGCTGTAATGGGGTTTCGAATCCGAAGAGTTCGTCCACACATGGGGCACATTCTTCTTCAGCATGACAATCGCAGACTACACACAAGAGCTGCAACATCCGCAGCATCCCGACGTTTTGGATGCACTGTCATTGAGTGCCCTCCATACAGCCCCCATCAGATTTTCATCTGTTTTCAGAATTTTAAGAACATCTTCGAGGACGTCAGTTTTATTGTGATGAAGCGGTGCAACCAGAGATGAGGTCGAGGCTCAGTCAACAAACATTTTAAAGCGACGGTATCAATAAACTGCTGTCTCGTTGCTAGAAATATGTTCGTTACCAGGATGACTTTGTTGAGGAATCAATATATAGACACGAAGAATAGAAATGTAGAATGTTAATAACGTTTGTTTTATTTAATAAGATTTAAGAGTTTTCACATAAAAAATTCGGAGGCATTACCTTTCAGCACGCTCTCATACTTCGCAACTTTCCTAACAGTATTGTAGACGAGCTCATTAAAACCACGGAACTGCAGAAAACTCTGTTACAAGCTGATCGCGGACGTTTGACACCTTTGCTGCTACAACCGGATCAATTCCTAGAAAGAGTACGAAAAATCCAAACTGATGCACGTGTTACGTTTTCCATGCGCACCCTGTAGCGTGGAAAGACCAACAAAAGTTCGCATAGTTGAAACAACACGAAATACTACTGGCGACCCCGAACAGGCAATCGCATGCCCTTCTCTCCACGCAGGAACTACGATACTGCTGGGCCGGTCTGGGCCAGTACGATCAGCCTTGCAAAAAAGGTACATACCGTTCTCAAGTGATGTGAGCGTACCTTATCTTATTCGCGGAAATCTGGGATAGAATGCCCGAAAAATTAATTACAGGCAAAACAAAATGTTTCCAAAAAGTAGGTTTATAATGGTTATACTCTGTAGCAAACCGAGCAGGCAACATTTGCACCTATTACGAGCAAGGTCGATAAAATAGCACAGAACGAAGAGATTTATAACGTCAGGGGTTGATCAGTGGTATCCAATGTGATATATCAGAACTTAACTTCCCACCACCCGTCACCATAACAGGAACTGTTACCCTGAATTTTACCCACATATCGATTTATGTACCCGACCTACCCCTTAACTTATCTAAATCAAACATTAGCACAGACTCTTCTTGCCTCGATAGGCCAAATGTTAGCTCTGGAGACCGGTTGCATACCGATGGAGCACCTTCTAGGCCACGTACAAAAGTACCGTATTAATCATCATCAATAACTAGTAACTACAGGAGACTCAGCCTCGGCCGCGTGCATGATTTTAGCTGTAATATGAATTATATATTACCACTTCAAGCGAAAAGTAGCCCAAATCCCATCCCTACCAATGGCCAGTCTGCAGTTTCAAACCAGTCAGAACGACACCACCAAAAAGCAGTTTGATGAAGGACAAAGTGAAGCAAGATCAAAGATATCTGTGTATAAATAAGTGCTGGTGAAGTTGGACAGAAAGCCCGTCAGCAATCGAACAGCTGGCAGTTATGTGACGTTCAATCTGTGCTGCTCAGTACCGTGCCGAAGACGCAGACGCATTTACCGCCACCGGGACACGAACCCCGTCCTGCTGCCTAAGCATCTGGACGCCAAGACAGCCTCCCATTTCGCCGCCGTCCCAGGTGTACGAACGAGGCATTCGCCAAATCCAAACCGTTCCATCAGATTGCCACAGAGTACAGCGTGAAAAAAATGGTTCAAATGGCTCTGAGCACTATCGGACTTAACATCGGAGGTCATCAGTCCCCTAGAACTTAGAACTACTTAAACCTAACTAATCTAGGGACATCACACACATCCATGCCCGAGGCAGGGTTCGAACCTGCGATCGTAGCGGTCGCGCAGTTCCAGACTGAAGCGACTAGAACCGCTCGGCTACAACGGCCGGCGGTATAGCGTGATTTATAATTCCAAATCACCTGTTTTCACTCATCTACTACCCAGCGAAGTCGCTCTTTGCACCAGTCAAATACCGTTCATCATTGACCTAGACAAAATTTCGAGTTGGTGTGATGAATGGCAGCTAGCTCTAAATGTGGAAAAATTGTAAATTAATGCCGATACGAAGAACAAACCTGTAATATTCGGATCCAGTGTTACTAGCGTTCTACTTGGCACTGTCAGATCGTCAAGTATCTGGGCGTAGCGTTGCAAAGCGATATGAAATGGAACGAGCATGTGAGAACTGTATTATTCCTTAAGGTGAATGGTCAACTCTGGTATATTGGGAGAATTTTAAGGAAGAGTGGCTCATCTGTAAAGGGGACCGTATATCGGACGCTGGTGCGACTTATTCTTGTGTACTGCTGGAGTGTTTGGGATCCGTATCCGTAGAAGGTCAGACTGCAGGAAGACATCGAAGCAATTCCGAGGTGGGCAGCTAGATTTGTTACCGGTAAGTTCGAACAACATGTTAGTGTTACGGAGATGTTATGGGAAGTTTCTCGACCATTGCTCCCCATTCTCTAACTGTCTAGGCAGTCATTGTGCTGGCTGTACTGCTGGTAACACTTTGTAAAATGGTTCAAATGGCTCTGAGCACTATGGGACTTAACATCTGTGGTCATCAGTCCCCTAGACTTAGAACTACTTAAACCTAACTAACCTAAGGACATCACACACATCCATTCCCGAGGCAGGATTCGAACCTGCGATCGTAGCGGTCCCGCAGTTCCAGACTGAAGCGCCTAGGACCGCACGGCCACACCGGCCGGCAAACTCTTTGTAACTCGCGCGCGATGTTTTTCTGCTGATTTAACGCAGTTATTTTGTAACCACTCTCTGTAATGTTCGACGGTCCCTGTCCGTCAGTACCTTTAAGCCGTCTGCACACGGACCGTGCTGTCGAACGTTAACGTTGAGCGTGCCAAGTTCAACGTGCTGCTGAACGCTCAGGAACTATGCGACTTGTGCATAGGGTACGTGGGCCCAAAGGTGGTATACGCGATCGCAACGCACTCCAGCGGCAGTTCTGGGATTTTTCTAGTTTGTAAATCACACTGTTTACTCAACGGGCTGCGTAAAATTCCCACGTTAGCTCTATTAAATCGCATATTTCCTCCATTTTTCATATCGTAGTCAGGTTGTTCTATATGTAATATACACAAATAAAAACTTCGATGTCGATGTACATGTTTTAAGGCAAAAAGGAAAGTACCATGTCCAATCAATAAGGACAGAGGCATGGTTCAAATGGCTCTGAGCACTATGGGACTTAGACAGAGGCTTATGAAAGTTCCATTACAAACAGTGCGACCTAATTATCCAATAGTTCTCCACATAAGATAAACACTATATTATCTTCCCCACACTTTAGTAAAACCTTAAAGTCGTTCTTACTTGATCACTGTTCCTACCCAGCACCAGAACCTTTACAACATGTAAATCACGAAACTCAAAAGAAAAAGGAACGAAATATCTTTATGCAAGTAGCGCAAGCTGTCCTGTAGATTAAGCCAATTGAATAAACTCACTCCCTAAAAAAAAAAAAAAAAGTGAACTTTTACTTGCATAACATCAAATATTGTAGTAATACTTACATTAAACTAATAATGAAGCATCAGAACTTATTGTATACGCGAATATTATGAAACATTTAGACTTAGCGAGATGCGAACCATCATCAGATTACGTATCCGGTCTTGAATCATCAATGCTACTGACTACGCTAAAGTGACAAGAGTTCATTTATGGCCCTCTTATAAGATCATGCCACTTGCTAAAAGCTTTAATCGTAGAAATTACAATAATTCTTTTGTCACGAATATGTCTCTCGTTATTTTATTGCAACGAATCAAGCAGTTAACAACAGGTTTTCGAATGAGTCTCAGTTTGCTGGTGCTCAGAAACGACATTTATACTTGTAGACTTGAACTGAATGCCATTATGGCGCCTCACAGCTCAGTGCTGAAGAGAGATGGCTTGCATGTGACGTAGGTGGCGTTGTGCCATCTGATTGGTCAACGCTCAGACGCACGCTCAGGATATGTGACAAGCTAGATACTGCTCTGCACGTTCGGAAAGACTCCCGAACGTGCTATTCCACGCTATGACGTCAGAAACTCGGCACGCTCAACGCTCAACGTTCGGATGCACGGTCCCTGCCTGTCAGTACCTTAGCTCTGCCTGGTGTTGGTCTGGCTGTGGTTGTTCCTTTGCGTTTCCAATTCACAGTCATGTCTCCTACAGTCGATCTGGGCAGCTTTAAAAGGGTTGAAATGTTACACACGTGACGTCCAATGACTAGACCACATTCGAACTCACCGAACTCTCCTGGTCGACCCAAACGCTGTTGGTGCTTCTCTGCTGACAGCAGAGTACTCCCTGCCTCCTTTTATTCTGGAGGGTCCGTCTCTCCTGGCATCTACCGCCCAATTTCGCATTTCATAGGGGTGCCCGGATACGTTTGATCATATAGTATATACGATCATAAGACGTGTTGGTACTTCTACAGCAGACTAACGTTAGTAATAGAGGACTGTGGTCATGCGCACGCCTCCCGACTCTCCGTTAAAACTCATAGAACGATGTATTGCAACTGCAAGACTGTGGCGTCTCATTCGAGAGAACGACGGCTCATAAGCCCATCCGGCAATCCAGTTTTACGGGATGGATCCACTGAAAAGTCATAGCCAGTTTTGTTTCCCACTTTTTCGCAGTCTACGCTTGTGCTTCGTCTTTCATGTGAATCAAGAACTGGTAGGTCTCGGCAGTTACCTGTGACAGTGCCGAGTGCAGTGCTTCGCGCCATAGACGTCTGCAGAGTGGGGCCATGTGGGGCTGCTCGCCCCCTCCTGGGATCTGGGCTGCAGACTACTTGTTCATTACAGAATTCTCCAGAATCTCTCGATTAGACTAAATCGCAGATTTAGCACCGCAAAGCACGACCGGAAATACCGTGGCTTTAAGTTGCATTTACTTGTCTGTCGTTTTATTCGCGAGAAGTTGTGCCGTATTCTTGATGCGGACAAAGTTTTGGCGCTGTATTGCGCTTGAGGTATGTCTGTGCATTAAAAAAGTGTGTGAGTTGACAGAGACCGTCTCGGATCTGCCCTAGTTTAAACAGAAAGTGGTTTTATGACTATCTGACGTTTCCCACATTCATCTAATTGAATACTTGCGCTGGAATTCACTTTACGAAAGCACCCAAAAAGTAGCATTCTTAAGATGTTTTGTTCAACTTTAAATATGCCAATCAGTATAAAAGGCGAAAGGCATAAAAATAATCCAATACAGCGAACACGTGTGTTCACGCATATGTTCACTTGGGTCAAGATATGCAAAATTTAGACTCCAGAGAGGTGCCTTTATGTCTGTATCGTACTTTTCCAGTCATATGTAGACATTCTAGTTGTTTGGTGACGTATGCTGTCTGGTTCAATGAGGGTGACTCTGATAAAGGCTGTCTGCAACAGCAACCGAAACGTCAATAGTTTTATCACACATAACGAGGTCCCACATCCACAAGAGTTTTAGTGAAGAGGACGCTGGCAGCAATCTCGTAGACCACGCTCTTGTACTTCTCTGTGGAAAACGCTTACTCATCAGAAAGCGAACTTCCGTCTTAATGATATTCGACAAGACAATGGATTATTGATTATCATCGTATCGGATACAGCTAACTACGGTGAGTAGATTCTGTCTCCAACGTCGTATCAGTCTCTGACTACGCCATTTGTTTTCTTATTTTTGTGACAAGTTATTTATGTGAAGCTCCTCGTTCCAGTAGCTACCCGATGTCGCAGTCACTCAAACTTCGCGTGACTCGGCAACGTTAAGTATTGCACATTTCGTAGCCCAGCGGAACTGACTGTTTATCTTTTCTTAACGTTGATAGTAATACAAAACAAGAGCGATACAGAAACAGTTACAACACATATACACCAACGAGCGCTTTAACCACAGCTGATGGTTGAGAATAAAACGATTTGTCACTTAGATGGAGCTCATTACTTTGCTTCAGCAAAATTACATACAAGATTCTAAAACGACGTAGCACCAGAAGACTTGTGCTAGCATCAAGTTTTCCAAATAGGCGACAACACACCAGTGGAGATGTCCAGTTTAAAGCCAGCATAATTATCTTCCGCAATTCTTACAAAATCCGCCGTAAGGAAACTGTTCAGGTAGGAATGCCTCAAATTATTGGAGGAAAGCAGCGAATTTCTGCGACAGCATTGGTAGTACCATATCGACAACGATGAATGCGCGTAAGGCCGACGAGAAGCTGGTTTAGGTGCAAATCGAGAGAGAGTGAAACGAGGCCACAAATCATTTGGGATATTCATCCTTATTCGTATGACTGAACGATCATGTACGCCTATTTTCGTTAGCATACTTAAAACCGTTACTAGCTTCAGTAACTTGTTCTTTCCTGTACAGCCATCTACTTTCATCGGGATTTCCATGGAATTGCAAAGAATGCAGTGCCGTCAGTTAAGAAAATTTCTGATAGCTATTATTTCCTGAGGTGTAGCGAACAACTTCGTGGACAGAAGGAGGGAAAAATGTAAGGGTGGAGCATGGAGCATCTCGCTAACTCCTGGGCCACAGAAGACGGTGCACTGCCAGCGTTCGACAGGGCCGGAGTAGAGGAAGGGCCGTAGGCTTCCGAAGAAACTGTTTCGTGATTCGCCCGAGGTGATTAGGGATATTGTGTAATACCTAACTCCGGGTATCAGGAGAGGAATCTCGACCATGATTTTCCACAGCGTGACATGAATACGGTAACTAGATTGCTAAACACCCTCCCCCCTCACCCTGTCTCCTTACTTACGCCAGAAAACAGCATCCTTAGTTCACGATGAGGAATTTTTGGATTTCTGACAGTTTTAGTCGTCATTGACAGTTTTGCAGTAAACTGAGGAAGTTGTTTTTCTTCTCCAAAAGTAGCGACTTTCCCATATGTTGAGTTCAGCCTGTGTGGCCAAAAATTTAAAGTAAAACTAGAGTTTGTTGTTGATACAGTGTACGTAATCGTTTTTTCCTAGCAGTCGCTTCTCGTTGTTAATTTGCATCTTGACTCGTTACATATCCCTGACGATTCTTCTTTATAGTGTGAACTACGGCACAAAGTGAATGAATAAATGAATGGGAATATGTGAAACTGAGTTTTGCACACAACCTAGTCTGGTTTCAGTAATGTTTCGTGAATCATTTCCATATATTGGAAGTGTATTTCCGAGGAAATACATAGAAGTATTTTCGCTTGACTAAGCAATTTACGTTTATATCCTTTCGGTCGTAGGAAGAAATTTCAGCTAAAAGAACAATGAAAAGGAACACTGATTCGTTTTGTCCCCTTTGCAACCAAAGGCATCAACTCCTCTGATGGGTATATTTAAGTTCTTTTAACAGATTTGCTGTGAAAGTATTTAGTATGTTATTTATTTTTGTGCGATTTAAAATTGCACCACATTCGCACAAAGAAGATGGCACCTACACCCATTTAGCTCACCGCGAAATAAGTCTAACTGTAACGCTGAACAAATAAAGGCCGTCGGCGTGTTATGTCAAATGAGAACTGCACGGTCGAAATGGCACAGTTGTCTGATAACATGTCGGGAACTGCTTCGCTCTCCAAAATGAATGTAATTCTTATATTTCGTATTCATTTGTATGAATAATGTTTTCACTTGTAGGGATAACTTTTATTTACGGTATAAAACTTCTGCTCGGTCTATATCATGATGAAAAGTGTATCGAAATGTAATGTAATGAGACAAAAATACAAGCAATGTAAAACTAATTCAGCGCTTTGCTGCCATGAATATCTGTAAAATACTAAGCTGAATTGAACAACAAAATCTCCATGTGAATTTAGAAACTTTGTGTACAACCGACAATATTTCCACTGACAGTTTTGTTGAAGTTGTTGTTGTGGTCTTCAGTGCGAAGACTGGTTTGATGCAACTCTCCACGCAAGCCTCTTCATCTCTGCATTTATTACTAAAATCTATATCAATTCGAATCTGCTTACTGTATTCGCCTCTTGGTTCAAAATGGCTCTGAGCACTATGGGACTTAAAATCTGAGGTATCAATCCCCTAGAACTTAGAACTACTTAAACATAACTACCCTAAGGACATCACACACATCCATGCCCGAGGCAGGATTCGAACCTGCAACCATAACGGTTGCGCGGTTCCAGACAGAAGCACCTAGAACCGCTCACTCACACCGGCCGGCCAGCCTCTTGGTCTCCTTCTACGACTTTACCCCGTCCGCGACTCCTCCCTACAATACTAAATTAATGATTTCTTGATGACTCAGTGTCTCAGAACGTAATGAACAGTTTCCTTCTTTTAGTCAAGCTGCGACAGAAATTTCCTTCTCTCCAGCTCTATTCAGTTCTTTATTAGTTACATGATTTAAGCATCCGATCTTCAGCATTCTTCTGTAACATCACATATCAAAGGCTTCTTTTCTCTTCTTGTCTGAACTGCTTACCGTCCACATTCACTTCCGTACAAAGCTACTCTCCAAACGAATATCATCATAAAAAACTTTCTAACACTTAAATTTATATTTGATGTTATCAAAGTTCTCTTCTTCAGAAACGCCTCTTTTGCAGTTGCAAGACAACATTTTACGTCCTCTGTACTTCGGCCGTCATCCGTTATCTTGCTGCCAAAATATAAAACCCACCTACTACTTTAAGTGTCTTGCTTCCTAATCTGATTCCCTTAGTATCGCCTGGTTCAATTCGACTGCTTTCAGTTAGCATCAGTTCGTTTTTGTTGATGTTCGTCTTATATGCTCCTTTCAAGACAATGTCCATTCCGTTCAACTGCCCTTCCAAGTCTTTTGCTGTTTCTGACAGAATTGCAATGTACTCGGCAAACTTCTAAGTTTTTAATTCTTCTGCATGGCCTTTTAGTCCTTATTCAATTTTTTTGTTTCCTTTACCGCTTGCTCTATGTACAGATTGAATAAAATCGCAGATAGGCTACAATCCAGTCTCATTTCCTTCATCCCTTTTATGTCCTTCGACTCTTACAGCTACCGTCTGGTATCTGTACAAGTTTAATGTAATCTTTCGCTCTCTGTATTATACCTCCGTTACCATCAGAATGTCAAACAATGTATTTCAGTCGATACTGTCAAAAGTTTTGTGTAAGTCTACGAATGTTATGGACGTAGGTTTGGCTTTCTTTAACTTATCTTTTGAGTTAAGTCGTAGTGTCAGTGTTGCCTCGTGTGTTTCTACATTTCTTTAGAACATAAACTCATCTCTCCGAGGTCGGCCTCTAACAATTTTTCCATTCACCTGTAAATAATTCATGTCAGTATTTTACAACTATGACTTTTTAAACTGAAAGTTCGATAAGATTCACACCAACCATCATTTACTTTCTTTGGAACTGGAGTTATTATATTCTTCTTGTAAGAATCTTAAGACAAGTGAATTAAAAATGACTAATATCAAAGACAGTTGAAATATGAAATGCGAATAATCAGTGAAACACGACGCGCTAAAAGTATAATTTCTACCTAACGTAAAATTGTACAGTGATTCTGTATTGCATTGTATCTAAATGGTCGAATGAGATTGAAACACGAGTGTTAATAACGCTCATAGTGAAATGTGGTTGATCATGGTAATAAAGTAGATAGGAAACTCCTGTACAATTATGAAAAGAACTGTATTTACTTAATTTACGAACGCGGACAGAAAAAAATTAAAAGAACAGACCTTTAAAAATAAGATGCAAACAGATAACTATTTGTCGCTTTAGATTTCTATGGAAGAAAGAATAAATGACTTTCATAAACATGCAACTACAAGAGATCGTGCAATATTTTTTTTCTTGTTCTTAGCGCTGTGATGCCTTAAGCGTAATATACTGTTCTTTGAGATAATAAAGCTGTCTGCATTCGTCAAGAAAGTCATATGGGCGAGGACACCCTGCAACCACTTCTTGCTGGTGGTAGCTGTAACCAGTGTCAAGTTGTGTCGCTTCAAGCTACTGCCGGCCGTGCGGACATCTGATGCTCCACGTGCCTCTGCAGTTGCGCCCGTAACTGCTAGATGGCAGGAGAGGCATTGATTCGGCTCCGTACATGACGCATCGAATGACAAGCAGTCTGCCGAATGTAATGCAAGAAACGCTTGAGAGCTACTACGCTGTGTCCAGCAATTGATACAGGTTTTCAAATATCTGAAGCAACTATTTCATCACGTCTACGAGCTTTCACAGATTTATACCGACCGTATTACTTTGGCGAGTGAAGTCGCACTAGTGCGCCTTGCTATTCGTCCACCTTAAAATGTGCGGTTGTTGCGATAGTAGCGAGTTGAGGCGAAAATAGTTGATTAATTGCTGTAGACTGGACTAACAGGAGAAAAATCCACTACTATCGTTATCTGAGTGATCTTCCCTGTGTATTTGCAAAGAAGAGAATGAGGTGCCAAATAATGAAAAAAAAACTAAAGGAAAACAACATACAAAGGTATGCTAAATTCATTTGTAGCCACTAGACACTCAAAAATGTCACGTCGGCAATGAGAATGATAAGGCGGTTTCTTGCTGACAAATATAGAACTTCATAGAACAACAAAATAAATCGTTTATATTTAACAAGATGATCTCCATGTCAATGAAAATATTATCAGTTGTGAGGTTCCGCGAATATAGTTTACAATTTCGGCTGAATTCTGAACAAAAGCAACGAAAATGATTTTCACGCACGAACTGAAAAGCCCTGAAAGAAGAACGTGCTATTAAAGATAAATCATTTGTGAGTCAAGATCATTTATATTTAATTGAGTGTGGGTAATGGGAAGATACATTGTATAAAATGGCCAGGCACACAGCTGCTAGGATTGAAATTAAACACTGGTGAATGAATTTTGAAAACACAGTCTGCCAAAACGTTTTTTATTATTATTCAATCGCTAACATTCCGTTAGCTCTGTTACTGGAATTTAAAGCAGAATTTTTTTTACAAAATCTATTGTTCCATTTTTTGCGGGCCATCCAATTCTTCACTATGAAAAATAATCACAGGTCGTATTAGCGACTACGCCTTAAGAAATTCTTAAAAGCCTTTCGCCTCATGATAATATTTTCCTCATATAAAATGGCACTTGATTCCAAAATTTAAGATTACAAAATTTAACATTCTAGACTAAAAACTGTATCTCATATTTGTTCACATTAATTAAAATTATTTGCCAGTCAACAGACCGAGTCATTATCAGATGCCCTCCAGTAAGCCGGCCGGGATGGCCGAGCGGTTCTAGGCACTACAGTTTGGAACCAAGCGACCGCTCCGGCCGCAGGTTCGAATCCTGCCTCGGCATGGATGTGTGTGATGTCCTTAGGTTAGTTAGGTTTAGTTAGTTCTAAGTTCTAAGGGACTGATGACCTCAGAAGTTAAGTCCCATAGAGCTCAGAGCCATTTTTTCCCCTCCAGTAACAAAATTTTTCTCCTCTATAGCAGACAGCAGGGAGGATTTTTACAGCTTGAAAGCTATTTGTGGACATCATGCTATGCTTCTAGTAGCGATGAGCTTCTTTCTCAAAGGTTGTGGTCAGAGATAACCGATCAGTTTTCTTCTGTTTATACTCCAGTCGTCTATTACTTTTAAGTTAATGAAAATTTCTTTCAACAGATGACAAAATTAACTGAAATTCAAAATACTCAAAGTGTTTACGCATTACAAAAATTAAGGGTGCGACTATTTCTTAGCGTGGTCATGAAACGTACCAATAATAAATGTCTTTTGGTCATTAACTACTGAATTTTTGGTGCTTGTCAAGAATTATTCCTGGCTTGATCTTCATGTTCGTACGATTTATTCAGCTATGGTTCCACCGGTTCTAAATCGAAACAAGATCTCCGATTTAATACGTCTCTACTATGCGGAAAAACATCTCTGTCTGAAAGAGACATAACTTGCTTCTCCTCAGTTTTCGACACTGTTGTTTCTAGTACTATTTTGACTCAGACAAAACTTAAAAGTGTATGTCTATGATATAATTCTATTGAAGCCGTCACTCTTTTTCATAAATCTAAGATCAATCGTGACCATTCGATCTATTCATAATAATTACGAATGCAAACACACACGATACTTATAATACCGCAGAGTGTTAAACAGTGTCGTGTCCATTTTCATTCATAACGTATAAAATACTCTACCAAGAACGGACGGAATAGTCAATCAAAACTGTTCTTAATCGATTGTTTCAGATGAAAACGTTTTTCTAAAGTATAACATGATGTTTTACGTAATAGAAGTTGCTTCAGATGTAACATAACAGCCGCTGTTGGCTGTTGGGTTAACATTAGCTGTCTTTTTCCTTATCAGCCTTTCCAGCTGTACTTCCTTTATCAACTTTATTTGTGTGTTTCAGGCTTCCGTACTTAATTTATCTTACAGACATTATTCCGAGATTTACTGACATGTACTGGAATTGAGAACCACCTCTTATTCGCAGCGCCATAGTGGATTTTAAACGGTGGCTTCCACGGACTGATCCTGCCGAGTTAGAAACGAGAACACTCCTCACATTAACTTCGACTTTTTTTTTAGAAAAGACTTTTGAAGCAAATGAGGTATTTGATCGAAGCATAAAGCCATAAAACTTTGATTCTGACAATTAGTTTTACTTAAAAGAGGATGCTGTAATTACTATGGATTAATTAAAATATCGGTAAGGATACAAAAATAGCTCTGGTAATTCTTTGCTTAGACAAACATCCAGTTCCAGTTCTGTTGTCCTTGAGCGTTTGATACATATCACAGTAACATTGTTTGACATCTATGTTGGAATTTTTCTAGTGATTTTTGTTTTTGTATGTCTTCAGCTATTCCAATTCTCTTTCAGCCCAATTCAGTCAATATTTTATAACGCGATTTGTGTGCAAACATAACCAGCTATTTTCAAGGGATTTCCATTGTAATTTAGATGCACTGAATTATCCACGTCATTGATCGTCAGAATAGCTTAAAACATGTGAAACTTATACTTGTACCGTAATTGTGGCGTAGGGCCTGTTTGACGCTATGCGAATGTCGTCACATGTCGTCAGAATAAAAAATTTGGAAATTTGTGGTAAGGTTTTATGGGACCAAATTGCTGAAGTCATCGGTCCCTAAGCTTACGCACTACTTAATCTATCTTAAAGTAACTTACGCTAAGGACAACACGCACACATGCCCGAGGGAGGACTCGAACCTCCGACGGCGGAAGCCGCGCGTATCTTGTACTGAGCGCTAACAAACAAACATTACTCAAAGTTTTTTTCTTATTTATAACGTTAAGATAGCGTCAAACATAAAATGATTCTTTGGACGTGGACAACCAACGATTGCAAGATAAGTATTTCGACAGGGTTTGTGGGTTTGGGGTTCTACGTATATTGATAGTGAGATCTCGTATTAATGCCATTTAAAATAAATATCTGTAAATCTCAGTAGTATCATACAGCTGGTGCCTTATGAGGATTGCAAAATAACGATGGTCATTGAGTAGAAGGAAGAAAGAAGTTGAGAGTTTAACGTTAAGACGATCGCCTGGTCATTAAAGAGACAACACATGCTCTGGTAGGTGAAGACATTCGCGCGAATCAATTTGACCAGACATCTAGATATCTTGTCGTAGATCGCAATGCGAGTTGAACACAGGACAGACAAAGATACCTATCGCAGTAGCCACAGGGCAGATTCTTAATCTGCAGGAGAAGGTTGGGTAAAGTGGAAACAGAGCGAAAAGCGGCCGTTGTATACTTGTTGCGCTGTACAGTGCTGTTGCCTGCCAAAAAGTGGTCAAAGTGATTTTAATATACACCATCATTGTTCTCAGTGAGTTGGACAGAGTAAGCTAGTTCCATTATTTCTTAGGAAAATTTTTCCTGTTTTGATGTAACGTATGCCATTTTCATTATTCTTCTTAACAAAGTTATACATAGAGCAATACGTTTTTACAATACTAATGTTTAAACAACAATTGTTGGCTTATGTATGCAGTTTCTTTTTGTTTCTTTCGGTTTGATAGATGTCTCTGTGAATCACAAATGCCGGTAACTTTCCTTTTTAATCCGTTTGCCCAAATGACAGTTACTTAGTTCCATATATCACGCATAATGCTACACATTGATTTCTGTATACCGTCATTTTACCCTTTTGCGACGATTTTGAATTAATTAATTAATTTTGAAACTATCTCTGCTTTATTTGGCATAATACAAAAAGGCTTTCGAAAAAGGTCTGCTACAGTCGCTTGGTATTGTCTTAGGTGCTAGGGGATCAAGATGTCCAGAAAGCAGAGCAACGAACATGGGACCCTTTTGGAACGGAATATGCGAGTGAGGTGGTGAATAATGATAAGTTCCTTTTTCTTGCAGCAGCAAAGCAATGTGATGTTTCACGTAACACGCTGAGCAGAAGAGTTCTCAGAAAAAAAAGATGCAGTAGGTGATATAGAAAGGTGTTCAATGAAGAACAAAATATCATTTAATCATTTTTTGAAATGTAAATGTGATTTAATGAATTTACAGTGAATGATTTAAGAAGATTATTGTTTCAGTTGGCGGAGCGGAACAAAATACACCATTTTTACAGTAATAACCTTGTACGGAAAAGCGGCCAGGGTCTATAGCCCATGACTCCAGAACGTTGGGAACAGTAGACTCTACGTAAGCTTTCAGAAGAATGGATATAATTCCTATATAATGTTTTGTGCGATACATTATTACACAGATTCAAAATCTGTAAGCGAGAAGCTTCTGTCAATAACCATAGCTGGGTGAAAATTCAATTTACCTTAGAGTGGCCACTTAACCGCACATTCCCCTACATGCTTTCCTCTTGACAGTGCCCACTTGTATTCTGTTGGTGATGGCTATGTGCATTAATGTATCTTTTACCATAGAGAACCAAACTCGACAGAGGCTGACCTAGAAAGGCACTGATTACATGTAGGCAAGATATCGTTGTTGTTTCTGCGTCTTTGAATGTGAAGGTGCATGTATGTTTTTATTACAGCTCTATTTACACGTTGCTAAAATAATGCAGTAATAGTCGAAGAAAGCTGAATGTCTAGGAATCGTCACCCTGCGATCTTACCTCCCTTCCTGGATCTTACAATTGTGGTCGACCTTTGCTCTCATCTCTCGCATGTTAAGTAACTCAGCTTGTCAGACGACGCGTCAATATGATCGCAGGCAGCTGGAGGCAGTGTTGCCACAACAAACACTCCGTGTAGCGACGGCGTTAACGTTATCCCGCCGGCATCGGCGAACAACATTAACATATTGATTGGTTGGCAGCTCAGGCCGAGAACCGCGCTCCCTAGGCGCCATTTTCTCGCACGCGTTTGCTGCCTGCGATAAATATTCCATTTCCCCGCCTCCTGTGTTCCTGTTATTCTTTGCGGCGAGCAGATTGCGGAATGTAGCGTGTCGTACAGAGCGTTTTATTGGAGCGTACCATGTTTCAACACTGGCTGATTATCATACGAGTACACACCTTGTTATCCAACTTTCGACTGGTGACTGATTGATACGCTTGCGAAAGCGTTTTAGTTCTACTCAACCAAAATTCATCGACAAGTCTAATTTCAAGCCGTCCTTTGTGCTTTGTGTCGAGGATGAAACTATTTCATCTTAAAATCGATCTTTCAAGCATTTTCATGTTCTAGTATATGACGGCTGGTCCTGACAAAGATCTGACTGAGAAACTGGAGAAGCCGCTTCAATCTGGGAAAGAGACTGACTGACAGTTTCTCTTAGGTGTGATGATGCCAGTGAGAGCTTTGTCCTCTTTGGCCACATTCTAGAGCCTCAGACAATGATCTCGCTGAACACCTTAAATTTTACTTGAATGTCTCAAATGTGGTTCGCTTACTGAATAAATGTTAATTCTGGTTTGGATAATATGTCGTTTCTAATGTCTGCGTCTACACTAACTGATCAAAAGTATCCTGACATTGATTAGTGGATAGTAATATGGGGCGTGTCCACCCTTCGACTGTATTAGGGCTTGAACTCTCTTGGGGATACTTTCAGTGAGGTATCTGAATGTCTTTGGAGGGAAGGTAACCCATTCTTCGTTAATGTCTGAGCCAGAGAAGTTAGTGATGTCGTACGCTGGGGCCTAGAGCGATATAGACTTTCTAACTCATCCCAAAGGTGTTCTATTGGGTTCAGGTCGGCTCTGTGAACAGGTCACTCCGTTTCAGGAATGTTACTCTCCAAGCACTGTTGCCTCAAAAGTGCTGCTTTATGACAGCGTGCGTTGTAATGCTGATACGAACAGTCATCGACTGCGAACTGTTTCTGTCGCCGTGGCTGCAATGCTTCAGAGACAATACAGCGAGCTACAAGCGACAGGGTGAGGGTGAAAAACAAGACGCGGATACAAATATTCGGAGCCTGGAAAACAACCTTTTCTCTTATGATACACGTCTACAATGTTAGAAAACGGGCAGTCGTACTGCCTCGGCGACTCAAACCATCATAAAGCGAAGGCATAAACAGAAGAAAAGAGCATGTAGTACTGAATCGCATTTCTGCACAATTTGTGCTTAAAACAAAAGGGAGAAAATAAATAATAACAATAATGTTAGGAGAAGGACACATTGCTATTCACTGTAACGACACCCCGTTGAGTTCCAGGCACAAAGGGAGCACTGTCACACATCACAGTTTTCGGTCCAAGTCCTCTTCAGCAAAACACACACACACATATTCACACAAGCAAGAACACCTAGTGCACACAATGACTGCTACCACCGGCAGCTTCTACTGGCTTGATTGTGTGAATGTGTCTGTGTTTTCCTTGCTCAAGAAGGCTGCTGGCAACTCAACAGGTCGTCTTTACGGTGAGTAGCAATCTATCCTTTTCCTAATACTGTTGATATCCCACCCTAAAATTCCCGTTGTTTGACACTCCGTCTTCAGGCCACGAGTGGCCTACCGGTACCATCCGACCGCCGTGTCATCTTCAGTGGAGGATGTTGATAGGAGGGGCGTGGTGTCAGCACACCGCTCTCTCAGTCGTTATGATGGATTCTTGACCGAAGCCCCTACTATTGGGTCGAGTAGCTCCTCAATTGGCATCACGAGGCTGAGTGCACCCCGAAAAATGGCAGTAGCGCATGGCGGCCAGGATGGTCACCCATCCAAGTGCCGGCCACGCCCGACAGCGCTTAACCTTCGGTGATCTCACGGGAACCGGTGTATCCACTGCGGCAAGGCCGTTGCTCTCCATTGTTTGGAGGAAATAAATATATTGAGGTGACAAGATCTACCTATAAATAGTGCCATGCGGAAGTAGTAGTACATGGACAACAGTCGTAACACACATGCCGCAAGAGGGGTTGGTAGAGCTATATAGGATGATGTAAAATTCGAAGGCGGTGGCGTTATGGTGCGGTCGTGTTTTTCATGGAGGGGGCTTGCACCCTTGTTGTTTTGCGTGGTGCTATCACAGTACAGGCCAACATTGGTGTTTTAAGCACGTACTTGTTCCCACTGTTGAAGAGCAATTCGGGGATGGTGATTGCATCTTTCAACACGATCGAGCATCCGTTCATAATGCACGGCCTGTGGGAGAGTGGTTACACGACAATAACATCCCTGTAATTGACTGACCTCCACAGAGTCCTGACCTGAATCCTATAGAACACCTTTGTGTGTTTTGGAACGTCGACTTCGTGCCAGGCCTCATTGACCGACATCGACACCTCTCCTCAGTGCAGCACTCCGTGAAGAATGGGCTGCCATTTCCCAAGCAACCTTCCAGCACCTGATTAAACGTGTATCTGTGAAAGTGGATGCTGTCATCAACTCTAAGGGTGGGCCAACACCATACTGAATTCCAACATTACCGATGGAGGGCGCCACGAACTTGTAAGTCATTTACAGCCAGGTTTCCGGATACTTTTGATCATATGGTCTAGCTAGTTGTTCTTACATTAGTAATAGCCAAGAGGAAATGTGTAAGAAGCAGTGTGCTGGGGAAAAGATTGTAATGCTGTAACTAACTTTCAATAACTTAGTCACTATGTTATACCTCCAAATTTGACAGGAAAGGATTGTCGGCGGAATAATGACTCGATTCAGATTTTTGCTTACATTATTGAGGGAGATCACTGCAATCGCTGATACAGGTGCAAATACCAGTACAACTTTCTAAAAATGTTCCATATTGGGATCTGAACGCTCACTCTTTCGGCTTTAAATACGAGCGACTTCCAGGAAGTAATGCCACACTTTTTTTGTGAAAACAGGTTGGTTTTATCAGGATTTCAATAAACCATATTATTCCCCACTCTTTTGGCTACAAAACCCTATTTTTCAACATTGTCTCCATTCAATAAGACGGCCTGACTTCACCTTTTGGAAGGGCCTGTGTAACCACGTGGTACCTTTCTATTGGTCGACGTCGGAGCCAACGTCTTGTTGCCTCAATAACCTCCCCATCCATCATCCACGTATTGCTTCCTGAGGAGTTCCTCATTTATTGGGACAAACAGGGGGAAGTCCGAAGGCGCGAGATACGGGCTGTGCGGTGGATGAGGAAGAACAGTCCAATGAAGTTTTGTGAGATACTCTCGGGTGCACAGACTTGTGCGAGGCCTTGCGTTGCCAAAAGGAGAAGTCTGTTTGTAGTTTTGAGGCGACTAACAAACTGACTAACTCTACGACTTATATTAGAAGAAATATTAAGGAAAAGCAAACCTACATTTCTAGCATTTGTAGACTTAGAGAAAGCTTTTGACAGTGTTGATTTGAATACTCTCTTTCAAATTCTCAATGTGGCAGGGGTAAAATACCGGGAGCGAAAGGCTATTTACAATTTGTACAGAAACTAGATGGCAGTTATAAGAGTCGAGGGTCATGAAAAGGAAGCAGTGGTTGGGAAGGGAGTGAGATAGGGTTGTAGCCTCTCCCCGATGTTATTCAATCAGTATACTGAGGAAGCAGTAAAGGAAACAAAAGAAAAATTCGGAGTAGGAATTAAAATCCATGGAGAAGAAATAAAAACTTTGAGGTTCGCCGATGACATTGTAATTCTGTCAGAGACAGCAAAGGACCTGGAAGAGCAGCTGAACGGAATGGACAGTGTCTTGAAAGGAGGATATAAGATGAACATCTACAAAAGCAAAACGAGGATAATGGAATGTAGTCCAATTAAATCGGTTAGATTACGAAATGAGATACTTAAAGTAGTATATGAGTTTTGCTATTTGGGGAGCAAATTAACTTATGATGGTCGAAGTAGAGAGGATATAAAATGTAGACTGGCAATGGCATGGAAAGCGTTTCTGAAGAAGAGAGATTTGTTAACATCGAGTATCGATTTAAGTGGCAGGAAGTCGTTTCTGAAAGTATTTGTATGGAGTGTAGCGATGTACGGAAGTGAAACGTGGACGATAAAGAGTTTAGACAAGAAGAGAATAGAAGCTTTCGAAATGTGGTGCTCCAGAAGAATGCTGAAGATTAGATGGGTAGATCACATAACTAATGAGGAGGTAGTGAATAGAATTGGGGAGAAGAGGAGTTTGTGGCACAACTTGACAAGAAGAAGGGACCGGTTGGTAGGACATGTTCTGAGGCATCAAGGGATCACTAATTTAGTATTGGAGGGCAGCGTGGAGGGTAAAAATCATAGAGGGAGACCACGAGATGAATACACCAAGCAGATTCAGAAGGATGTAGGTTGCAGTAGGTACTGGGAAATGAAGAAGCTTGCACAGGATAGAGCAGCATGGAGAGCTGCATCAAACCAGTCTCTGGACTGAAGACTAAAACAACAACAACAACAAACTGAAGTCGTTTCTTCAGTTTCCTAAGGGTAGAACAGTACAGTTCAGAGTTGATAGTTGCACCACGAGCAATGACAACAAACAGAATAGCCCTTCAGAGTCTCAGAAGACCGTCGCCGTGACGTTACTGGCTGAGTGTGCGGGTTTTCTTCGGAAGAGAAGTGGTGCGGTGCCATTCCAGGGATTGCAGCTTTGTCTCCGGTTAGAAGTGATGAACCCATGTTTCATTGCCTGTTATGATGTTCGACAAAAATTTGACACGATAAGTCCTGTAATACGCAAGCAATTCCGCATAGATGGTCGATCCTTCGTTCCTCTTTATGGCCTTCTATTAAGCGGCGAGGAATCCAGCGGGCACACACTTCTGAGTACCCCAATTGGTGGACGAGTGTGTCAGTACTACAAACCAACAGAGTCGTCCAGTTGTGCAGCGAGGTGTGTGATTGTGATCTGTTGATCACCTCGAATGAGAGTGTCCGCACGTTCCAACACTGCAGGAGGCACAGCTGAGTGCGACCGGCCGGTACGCGGGAGATCGGACAGGTCGTGCGACCTTATTGAGATGACGACAGGCACGCGCCCAGCGACTCACCGTGTCTTTGTTCACTCCCGGGTCTGCATAGGCATTCTGCAAGCATCTACGAATACCTGCGATGCTCTGGTTTTCCGCCAAGAGAAACTCAATAACAGCTATCTGCTTCGAGCGCACCTCCGCTGCAGACATCATTTTGAAGGCTACGATAGCACCACCACCTGCTGCAACTTCATGAAACTGTAGGGACTGAAGCAACAATATTACACTACGTCCCACAAAACATTCCTAATTTTTTTAACCGAAGATGGCCGAGAAAAAAAAGTGTTTCTTTAATTACTGAATGCAATTTAGTTGCGCAGAAGGAATGATGTATTATGTGAATACAAGCAAAGATATGAAATGTATTGGTTCTATACTTTAATTGAAATTAGAGTTTTTTTGCGGTATATTTTGTGACTTGTGCGTAGATGCAAGTTATTTCTTGTTGTTTGTTCTTGGTGTTAATTATAGGTGACTGTTGCAGTGTGTGGCGTGATTATGATGAGTCACTTCTGCAGTTGTTGTATGCTTATACCTTTAGTCAATAGCATGAATTTGTTATTAGTTGATTCAAAATGTGCGCTACAGGCATCAGAGCGTCTCTTAATTCACATAATTAAATCACTGGAGAAGAGCACAATGGGTGCTTTGGAATACTGTAGAGTGGTGTCGAACTGTTACGAGTGGTCACCTTTAAACCTCCCCTTAGAAAAATTATTGAATTACTGTGCTGATAAACCTCTTACGTTATTTGATTTTCAAACAGCTGAGCAAAACTGAACGTACTCAGACATTTCTCTCTTTAGTTATTCTGATCATCACTAAACTGACACACAATATTTTTTTAGCGCAACGCAATCTGACTTTCAGTAATCCCTACAAAAGAATGGCCGTGACTAACAATAACCTATACCTTTCATGAATCACTTACCTCACAAAAATCTTCGTTACTCGGACTACTGCAATACAGCGAGCGCCACTACTGCCAGTTAAATAAAAGATTCAAACTACTGAAAGCACTAACTACTGATAGGCATAGTTAGCAAATGAAAGATTTTGATAGAGAACAAACAATGTATTTACCTTAATAATGTTCAAAAGCCATCACAAATGAATCAGTTCATGATATCCAATATTACAAATTTACTCTTTCTGATGGACACACGTCCAGATCGTCCGCTCTCAAAATTCTGCCATCTGTCTCCCCACATCCACCACTGCTGGCGGTTCACCTCCAACTGCGCAACGCTATTCGCTGTTCACATCCAACTACCCAACACTACAATAGCAAATATTCCAACTCTGCAAACCAGCCACGCTACGTGGCGTTACCAACATAAAAACCTAAACAGCCTACTTACAACGTGGCCCACCAGCGCTGATGAAAGTCGTGGCAGTGAAGTGGTGTGTATACCCCAATCGGTGGCACGGGGTTAGCGCAGTAAGGAAGGTCGACGGGGAGACTTTCCAAATGGCAGAAAGAAGATAATTGTGGTCGGACGTGCCTATGTCTACGCCGTTGCCCGATTTGCTGGTGAATGTACGTTGACTGTCCAACGTATCCACAAGCATTCGTAGCCATGTGACATGACTTAAAAAGAGTAGCAGGAAAAAAAAGGATTCGGAGATGCATGCCACGTCTTTTCAGCGACAATCGGTTTCAAACCCGACAGGAACTACTGCTGTCAGTGAATGTAGGTCCACCATTGCGAAACGAACTGCATATAATGGACGTCTGGAGTCGGATACATCACAAAAGGCCATTGCTCACAGAGGCGCATAAAGCTGCATACCGACAATTGATCAAACAATAAAGAAACTCGACAGTGCCAGACTGGAGGCACGTGCTTGTATTCTGGCCCGAGTCGTGATTTTGCCTCTTTTCAACCGATGCAAGAGAAGGAATGGTTTACCACTCGCCGCCATATAACATGATCTAATAACAGCGCAGTTTATGGATTTAAATTAGCTCAGAGTTGTTTCTATGTTTTTGGAGTTGTTATTGTACTCTGAATTAGACGCTCTGACTCAGCTTACCATGGACGTGAACCAGGAAGTTGATTCAGCATTCCCGGTCACCAAGTGTTGCCCTTTATTGTGCTTCTTCATGACAAGCATGCTGTGGACACTCCCGCCTACCACGCTGACTACAACTATTCACAGAACACCATGAACACGTTCCTGGTTTGACGAACACTCAGTCAACACATCGCAACTCGACCAGTCTGCTAAATCACCCGATCTTAACCGTATGTAAAATGCCTACGACGTTTGGAACAGCGGTTCGAACGTAGCAGTCAGCACCCTTGAAATTTGGTAGACGTGCAGGATCTAATCATCAATGAATAACTTCAGCTGGACATGGTGTTAAGATACTACTTCAGTGCGAACACCTTGACTGAACGCTGCCAAACTGATTCACCAGTATTTTCATGCTTGGGGGATATGTTGATTAAAATTTCACTCTTCATCGATTTTTTTTTCAGTAGAGAAGTAGCCATGCAATCGTATGGCCAGTAGTGTGAGTACATGGTAGCTATTTGACGTGTCTAACGGCCCTGAACTCTTCAGGTGGAGAAAGAGTACGTGCACATACAGCTTTCTACTACCCATCAAACTTTGAAAAAGGTCAGTTCATTGGCGTGAGGGACGTGGGAGCATCATGTTGACTGTAATTTAGCTGACCGACTCTGGCGAATAGACGGATGAAAAAATCTAAATTTGGGTACAGATTACAGGCAGAGTACCACCACGCACAATTGAGAACAGATTAGTGGAAGATGGGTTGAAATCTCGAGTTGCTATGGGTCGTTTGCCGCTGGCACCGCACTATAGACAACAGAGACTTCCATGGAGTGCAACCAGAATCAGCTGGGACTTCGTGCCATTCTGTGGCTTTTAGCGATGAGTGTTCGGTTTGTGGCTATCAGATCGATGACAACGTGCCCGTTGATGACCTTGTCTAAGGGCACAGGTTCAAATGGCTCTGAGCACTATGGGACGTAACATCTATGGTCATCAGTCCCCTAGAACTTAGAACTACTTAAACCTAACTAACCTAAGGACATCACACACATCCATGCCCGAGGCAGGATTCGAACCTGCGACCGTAGCAGTCGCGCGGTTCCGGACTGCAGCGCATAGAACCGCTAGACCACCACGGCCGGCAAGGGCACAGGATACAGCGGTTATCGAGGCCCATACCTTTCCAACCCCTGGAGTCATTGTGTGGTGGGCTACTGGATATGATAACAGGGCTGACTTGGGAATTGTTAAAAAAAGGCTGAATGCACGTCAGTGTGTAACATGAATGGATATCCCTATTGTCATATCTTTAAGGACTGATGCACAAAATGGCGTATTCCTGCAGGATAACGCAAGACCCATCATTAGCTTGTCCTGTTTACTGCTTTATTACCCATAGGGCACGTATGGGAAGCGATGGAAAGCTGTATACTTTCGTACCAGACCCTAATCTGCATGAACTGATTCAGCATATGTTTCATGCATTGCAAGAAATTGCTCAGTGTAATATTCACAGATTGTTTGCGTCCATGTCACAATGACCACAACTGTGTATTCCTGCCCTCGTGGAGCACTCCTCATATTGATTTTGACGGGCGGGAGTTCCAAACATCTTCACAAAGTATGATAAATATAGGACTGGTGCCTCTATTTCTATTTCTGTCATTCACTTGGTACATGTGGTGCTCCTTATCATATGATGATAATAGCTTGCCCTATCAGCTAGTATGATGACTTACGTTAACCAGATGATGATACTAGTCTTTGAATAAATTTTGTAATTTTTGGGTGGTCATGTCCTCCTTTGTCAAATACTGAACAGAAAATACTTATCTGTTCTGGGTAAAGACGGTTGCTCATGTTTTTGCATACCGAAATAGATTTGGTACAAATATAGGTTTCATGACCGTGGTGGTGTATTCCATCTGCGCAACTAATTGAAGGCAGTTTGTTTACTGCCATACACGTTTCGCTTCTTTTGTTTGTGAAGCATTTTCAGTGGCGATTTCCAACGCTGTTAGTCCATCTGTGTGGTCCGGGAGATATGTTCATTAGTCTCCATGCTCCAGTTGGCCGATTTCTGGCGGTCTTTCAACCACATCTGATTAAACACATCGTGTACATCGCTTGCCCTTTATGTTTTGTTTAATCAGATGTGGTTGAAAGGCCGCCAGAAATCGGCCAACTGGAGCATGGAGACTAATGAACAAATCTCCAAGACCACACACATGAGCTAACAGCGCTGGAAATCGCCACTGAAGATGATAAACCAATAAAAGAAGAGAAACGCGTGTGGCAGTAAACAAACCACTTTCAGTTAGTCACATAGACGGAATATACCTCCACGACTTTTGAAGCAAGGCGGAAAACCGAAAAAAATGACAAAAATTTCATATTTGTGATGATAACCACTCTATTTGTCAACAGTGCCTGGAATAATCTGAAGCCATAAAAAATAGTCGTAAATGTCATTTTTACGTTAGGTCTCAGATTTACCTTCGATTACATACGCAGAAGGCTTCTAAGTGAAAACATTCTCTTTCTAAGGATTTATCGTTAACACAATACTTTTTCCTAGGTCTCATGATCCTATTCGGGTTAGCAACGCTAGAGAAAATCATTCTGTTCACACAGAGATGACGAATTTACCCAAAGAATATTCGTCGTTTGTTCCTAACAAGATTTATTGCAGGCATTTCATTGTTGCTCCTAATTCGTTGGGTTTGCTTAAAGTTATTTGTCTTCATCCCTACACCTAGAACATGGCGCATTCGACTCGCATTCTGAAAAATGCTATTCATATCCCTGCTCAGTTTTCCAGATTTGGGCTTCTTAAGTCTCTGAAGGTTAAAGCCGCCATGGTTCCTTTGAAAAGGTTACGGGTGACTTCTTTCGTCATCCTTGTCCTTTTCAAGCTGGTGTTCCGTCTCTAATGACTTCATCGTCGACAGAAGGTTAAACGCAAACCATCCTTCTTCCTTTACACAGAAATTCATGTCTAAAGTCTATCTTTTTCATCTACACCCATAGAGGAGAAATATCTATGGAGTGAATATATAGATCCGTAAAGAACACTTTTTGCAGCTAACATACTTATATTGCCTACGAAGTCAGATGACTACGGCACGGTGTAAGTTCTGCTCGCCAGCGCTCTGCGGATTTTTAATGCCGTTACATCGTTGGTACAGGCAGATTCCGCTCTAAAATACAGTGGATTTTGTACACGCGTTTCATATGTCTTTTAATAACTTATTTTTGATATCTGGAATGATATTGACTTACATTTTTCAACAGACAGATATGTCATAGCCCAGATGTCGTAAACTGTAGGAAAAGAAGGGATAGCTTGAGTCTCCGTTTAAATAAATTGGACTGCGGGACACAGCGAAGTGGCTACGGTGAAGTGGTAGTGTACCGAAGCATATCAAATTTAGGGCTATAACATACAAGAAATTAGTTATTTACCATACACTGAAATAATTTTAGAAAGAAAATTTTTCTGGTTTTACTTTCTGATTCTATATGCTTAATCTTCGTTAAACCTCAGGGAAGCTAAAATATTCTTTGTGTCAAACATATTAATACTACAGTTTTCTTATGGAGACTATTTTAAAATAAGAATAATGGTTTAGAAATCGAATAATCCAGAAGTATTGACAGTCGTATATAAATCTTATCATCCCGGAATTTGTAGTCATTCAGCGGATTGACTGGCAGCACTCTCCGACACTACTGATTATATCTGGCTTCTGTCTCATAAATCTAAGGTCCCACAGTCACATTCGTTAGTTCTACAACATTAACTCTGTTACTCTTTGTCTCTGTATTTTTTAGCACATAAAGCGCCCCTTAGTAGTATAATAACTGTAATTAGACCTTTGAATTTCTTAGCTACGAAAAAGACTTTTTCTCCTTTAACGTATTTCGATTTGAATTTTCAGTAACAGTTGTTCACCGTTGACGTTGGTAGTAAATAAATGTGTAAAAACCTGCCTCGCAGCATTAGTGTTATGGGCGTAGCACAAAATGTAATTAAACAGCGTAAACTGAACTGGCGTAACAGTTCCGGTTTGTAGTTGGCGACTTGCGCAATTATTACGGTATGCGCACTCCATAGATATTCCAACAACGTGTAATATTGGTATAAGTAGTTATCGCTGAAATAAGGAATCTCTGCAAGTTAATAGTAATACTGTGTTGTTTGTTTCTCGTGGTTGGTAATGATTCCTTGACTAAGTCCATAGAATACCTTTTATATATCTATTTTCTGTGTAGCTTCTATTTTTCCTCCCCGCTTGAATCCATAGTTATAATCGAAATTCAGTTACGCTTTCCTGTGCCCGCAAACGAATGGACATTCCGTTCCAAAGCTTCAACGAGAGACTTTTAGTCCGTTGTCCTCGTTTTGTCTTTTCCTCTTTCATCAGCTGGTAAGTAGTCGTTCCCCTTGTGTCTAATACTTTTCTTATTTACGTTACCTTCATGAAAAGATCTAGCTCTTATTGAACCGTTTGGTTCTGTTTAGTAGTAGGCCTCTTTTACATTTTGCTGCTGTGGTACTTTGTCTTCAACAACGTAAACCCTAGTGTTTGGTGTACCAGTAACATTGTAGTAAAAGAGTATTTTTATTTCGGAAGGTGTAACAAACTTAGGAATTTTTGGGAAACATACGTTGTATTTTACTGCATTGATTGCTTATCTCCGAAACAAGAGTTCTTTGTCCGTTGCCCAGTTAATGCATCTTCAAAGAAAGGCTAAGATTTCAGGGTTGTAGAGGGTTGTTTATGGAATGTGGAATAAATTACTTCACGTTTGCTTTCTTACGTTTACATACATAAATATTACCGACGTTTGATGTAGTGAAATGTTCTTAATGTGTTGTGAAATATTTTTTAGTGCTTGAACTTCGGGACGCAACAAGTATGCGTATAATCAGCTTCAAAACATTGATTGAAATTTAAATACGAGACTACTAAAAGTCGTTAACTTTCTCCCAAGAAAAGGATGTCTTACGAATTTTTGCAGGCAAATTGTTTCAGAGTTACGTGAAAAGTTCTAAATTACTACATCAGAAATCTCAGACAACTCCATATTTGAACCATCTCGAAGTTTACCCTTTGATTTGTTTGGTTCAAGCAAACAGCCTACCTGCCTATTTCCACGGAATTGTTGCAAATACATCTCGACACTGAATGTGGGATGTATTTTGAAATGTATTGTGTACCGATGAATAATTCACCACTGTTATAACTTTTACCATGAAAATATTGCAATGAATGACTGTAAGAGCTTAAAAATGTTCAAGAGTTTCATGTGATAATGATTTGTTGACAGCAATAGTCTATTGAAACGAAGTATAAGGCGCAGCTGACAGTAATTAATGCTGCTGTCATAGGATAAGTGGTGTTGTTGTTGTTGTGGTCTTCAGACCTGAGACTGGTTTGAAGCAGCTCTCCATGCTACTCTATCCTGTGCAAGCAGCTTCATCTCCCAGTACGTACTGCATCCTACATCCTTCTGAATCTGTTTAGTGTAATCATCTTTTGGTCTCCCTCTACGATTTTTACCCTCCACGCTGCCTTCCAATGCTGAATTGGTGATTCCTTGATGCCACAGAACATGTCCTACCAACCGATCCCTTCTTCCAGTCAAGTTGTGCCACAAACTCCTCTTCTCCCCAATCCTATTCAGTACCTCCTCATTAGTTATGTGATCTACCCATCTAATCTTCAGCATTCTTCTGGAGCACCACATTTCGAAAGCTTCTATTCTCTTCTTGTCCAAACTATTTATCGTCCATGTTTCACTTCCATACATGGCTACACTCCATACAAATACTTTCAGAAACGACTTCCTGACATTTAAATCTATACTCGATGTTAACAAATGTCTCTTCTTCAGAAACGCTTTCCTTGCCATATCCAGCCTACATTTTATATTCTCTCTAGTTCGACCATCATCAGTTATTTTACTCCCCAAATAGCAAAACTCCTTTACTACTTTAAGTGTCTCATTTCCTAATCTAATTCCCTCAGCATCACCCAAATTAATTCGACTACATTCCATTATCCTCATTTTGCTTTTGTAGATGTTCATCTTATATTCTCCTTTCAAGACACTATCGATTCCGTTCAACTGCTCTTCCAAGTCCTTTGCTGTCTCTGACAGAATTACAGTGTCATCGGCGAACCTCAAAGTTTTTATTTCTTCTCCATGGATTTTAATACCTACTCCGAACTTTTCTTTTGTTTCCTTTATTGCTTGTTTAATATACAGATTGAATAACATCGGGGATAGGCTACAACCCTGTCTTACTCCCTTCCCAACCAGTGCTTCCCTATCATACCCCCCGACTCTTATAACTGCCATCTGCTTTCTGTAAAAATTGTAAATAGCCTTTCGCTCCCTGTATTTTACGCCTGCCACCTTCAGAATTTGAAAGAGAGTATTCCAGTCAACATTGTCAAAACCTTTCTCTAAGTCTACAAATGCTAAAAAAGTAGGTTTGCCTTTCGTTAATCTTTCTTCTAAGATAAGTCGGAGGGTCAGTAGTGCCTCACGTGTTCCAACATTTCTACGGAATCCAAACTGATCTTCCCCGAGGTCGGCTTCTACTATTTTTTCCATTCGTCAGTAAAGAATTCGCGTTAGTATTTTGCAGCCGTGACTTATTAAGTTGATAGTTTGGTAATTTTCACATCTGTCAACACCTGCTTTCTTTGGGATTGGAATTATTACATTCTTCTTGAAGTCTGAGGGCATTTCGCCTGTCTCATACATTTTGCTCACCAGATGGTAGAGTTTTTTTAGGACTGGCTCTCCCGAGGCTGTCAGTAGTTCTGATGGAATGTTGTCTACTCCCGCGGCCTTGTTTTGACTTAGGTCTTTCAGTGCTCTATCAAACTCTTCACGCAGTATCATATCTCCCATTTCATCTGGTGTGTATAGTAGCAGAAAAAAACTCAAACGACTCGCATTTGATATGTACAGCCATGCGTGTTTGTGTTATAAAGGAAAAAGCAACAGAATGCAGGGGTGCAAATATTACAGCATGATAAAAATCCAGATCGACCCGATAATTACATTAAGTAAAGGGCACTACGGAAAATATAAAGCTGGATGGTAGGGCACGTGTCTCAATCATACTTCTCCCGTCAAATAATAAGCAATCGAAGTTCTTCTTCAGACATCAATTACTGGTCCAGAAGGGTATCTTGCTACACATCTTTCTTCTTACATATATAAGGGGTAGACAAATGAAAGCGATGAAAGCGAGACAGATGAAAAAAAGTAAATAACCTGTTTATTATTTAAAAAAGTAATCACCATAACTAATAATACAATTACCCCACTCTGAGAAGACGGTCAATGCCTTCATGGAAAAATATTTGGTGTTGCCTACGGAACCACTATTGCACCCCAAACGGGCACCTCTTCGTCCGAAGCCAATCGACTGCCACGAATGTCATTCTCCTGGGCTCCAGAAATATGGAAATCACATGGGGAGAAATCGAGACTGTTTGGAGGATGCATAAGCTCTTCCTAGCTAAAATTCTGCAGCCTCGTCGAAAAAATCTTGGCCTCATGTGGACCGGTATTACCTTGCAACAGAATAATTCTGTCGGTCAATATTCCTGGGCGTTTGGACTTGATAGCGCGTTTCAATTTTTGCAGAGCATCCAAGCACCGCTGTGCATCAACTGTAGCACCTTGTTCCAAAAAAGTCAGTGAGCAGGGGGTTGAAGGTCGGCGCCATTGTGTTACAGGATAATGTCCGCCCACATGTGCCCGCATGTTGCCAAGGTTGTTTCGAATACACTCCAGACATTTCTCTGGGAAGCACTTACACATCTTCCATACAGTCTCGATTTCTTCCCATGGGATTTCCCATATTTTTTGGAGCCCTGAAAAAAGAAATTCGTAGTCGTCCATTTGCTTCTGACGAAGATGTGCGCGCTTGGGTACAATCATGGTTCCGTAGGCGAAAGAAAGCATTTTTCCATGAAGGCATTGGACGTTTTGTCTCACATGTGTTAAATGTATTAACAGTTATGGTGACTACTTTCGAAACGATAGTGAATTTACTTACTTTTTCATCTGTCTCGTTTCCATTTGATTGCCCCTTATACTTAAACCGTATCTCTGGACCGAGCTTGTTACTCTTTTGGATCTGCAGAATCATTTTTGTGTTTGGAATGTTGAGTTAGTCCACGTGCACCAGCAAACCCTTTCAGATTCTTTATTAGTGTGAAGTATCATGTATTTTACTATCTTTAATCTGTGTAAAGGCCGACGAACTGATTTCTTAGGATGTTCCTGTCCTTTGAAGTCTTCGGATTACGGGGAAATTAATACAAAATAATGTTTTGCTGTTGCCATTTCAGAGAACATTCTCCGTTTTATTTACATAGCGACGGCTATAGGGCAGCAATGTTAGTGAGACCTGCAACAAAAAAAAACTTGCTTAGTTTTCTGGCAGTATAGAACAAAACAACATTGTTTTATCTTACTATAAAAGCTATGAATTGGGTTTATATTGCATGAGTTTTAAATAACTGAAAAGCTACTCGGATATTCTGTATATTTCTTTCTTTGCTTAAGATTACAAATCATTATTGGTCTTGACACTAATCTAAGGTTTTTTTGTTTACTGTTACAAATTGTAACAGCCATAAATTACATGTAATAAATTTCGTTCTTGTGTGTATTTTAATTTTACCATATGGACTGTTCACAGTTCTGTAGCAGATATATACATTTATTTTTGGTAACGTAGGTTTTCCTGAGAACATAAACATATGTTCTGTATAGACAGACAGTTTCGTTGATCCTGATTTCATTCCCCAATATGTTATTTGTACGCGTGCCATTAGATACTGAATATCTCAGTTTCTGTGTATAATTTTTCTTCAGTTGCTTTATACTTAGTTTCTTCTCGGAACACTACATGAGATTAATGATAAGAATCGAGTAATAATGAGTCGTTAGCTTCTAATACTTCTTCAATTCAGCGATTTGTTGTTCTTAAACTGTGTAAAAATTTTCCTGCTGGCCACCTATTTTTAGTGTAAAATATTCTGAGAAGCCTTTACATCTAAATCGGCACATTTCGTAAACGATAAGAATGCTGTATTACACCCTTCCGTTGTCGATACATGTCATTCGTTAAGCATTTAATTTCGTTTATTTGTTTACTTGCTTACTTAGCGTGGGTTGGATTAGGACCTCAGAAACTACTTCCAAAAATGTTTAGTCACCATTAAATAGCTTATATTGCTCTATCATATTTTAATCAACTAAACAAATAATGTTTTGATCTGTATTTGTTGTAATCGTTTCGATAATTTATATGAATATATTATAATATATTATTATATATAAATTATTATATATTATTAATAAGTGGAGTTCTATGTGATATAACACACCACAAAAATGAGCCTCGTACAATACATAATCCACTTGATGATGGAGGTTTCGTTGAAACCCGTGGTCGAAGTAAATAAATTGTGAATGGTGACAGCTATCTTCTTGTTTAGTTTGATAACAACTCAGGTTAACAAATTCTTTAATTATTTCAAAATGAAATGAAGAAGAATGAATTTATTCAGCTATAGTTAATTTAAATTGTAGAATAAATAATTTGCTAAGGGCTGATGTAAGATTTAGTATTGGAACGTAATTCAAATTTGTTGCTCTCCTTTCCTTCTCGCATCATCCAGTGGGGAGTCAACGTTGTAGGGTCACAATTCTGCATGTACCCGTTTATGGTCGCGTGCGTCACAGTATTCGTGTCGTTTCGTGCTGCTTGCACGTTTGCACTCTCTTGTTTCTCGTGTCTCGTACGACGCCATTTTCACCTTGCGTGGAGATAAACTGATAAAACATGTATGCGCGAAACTGCTTCACGTATGTTTCTGGCTTTTGAACACTTGCAAGTTTCTAGCATTGTCGTGTGTATTCCTTCAGTTGGCTGTTACGGCGTCTTTTGGCGTCTTCTTCAGAGCCTTAAATGAAACTGATTTTGCACAAAATTTCCAAACAGGATCTGTCGCAGGTGCTAGACATTTGTCACATCATTTACGGGCGATCTATTTGCTTTTACGTGTATTTAAATCAGTATGTCTGTGTATGCGATGGTGAGACAGTATACAATGCTACTACAAGACAGGTTGGTTACATTTAAGGAAACGATACACCTCACTAAATCTTTAAAAATTTTAACAGCCTTTGTTGTCAGAAAACTATTTAAGTCGTAATGTCATTGCAAATGGATTCAGAGCGCTACATCCACTACTCAGAGGTATTTTACTCCCACGTTCAGCAGAAAATAACTCCGGAGACGACATGCCATGGATAATAACTAGCGAGTTAGGAAGAAGGAAATTCGTTTTACAACTCGTTTTGGCTTATTCCGTTGTATTTATCATCATATTTGCCGATGTTTCATGGAACAGGATGTACAGAAAGCTGTATTAAGCTCAAAAGAAGAAAAAAATTCGGAGAGGGAGATCAATTTGTGGGTTTAAATGATCTTCTTTTCAGTGAGAAAGCTCAATATTAAACACTGCACTTTAGTACTCCATTAGCTTGTAATACTAATTTTGTAGTAGACATGCATAATATATTCGCAAAAAGGAAGTGGGCAAATCATAATGCATAGATTTTTTATAACTATTTTTTTCCCACCTTAGAATAACTCTACGATTTAATCAGTTCTTAATGCCCTTTCATTGTATACCACCACGCTACAACAAGTTCTAATTTTTGTCCACCTCACTCTTACTGTGGAAGGGCTACTATTCAAAGAATGGGTGTAAAGAGCTAATTAACCATACAGTTAATGTAAATCGGAAAAGTAGGGACTTTTTTAACCGCGCTACATTAGTATCTCTCAGATTTCCACGAAGAGTGGACATACTGAATCTTTATGAATTTTAATTAAAGTTTTCAATCCTTTAATTTCTCATTTTAGTCAAAGCAAACAGCAAACAGCCTCGAGAAACAATATTAAATAAAACAAAAACGTGAAATATATAGCGCTTATGCATAAGTAAATATATAGAAAATAGGAAGCGTCTTCCCTAAAACAGTCACCATAGCTTTTTGTACAAAAGCTTCCATCAGAATGAAACTACCACATAAAATCTACGATGTTCAAGTAAATTCATTAGATCTGGAGGTATACAGCAAAATTTGCAGTATGCTCCTAGTAGGACAGACTAGGCTCAACGTCCGACACACTTTGAGGACCACGTAGGCACCAATAATAAAGTTGGATTGAGTGTACACCAAATTCGTGCGAAGCACAAGAAAAGAAACACAGAACATAGAAGTGATCCATATAGCCCCAAAGAGACGTTTCCTGGACGTATTGAAGGGGCCTGAAATATTCGCCCACCACTTACAAGAACCAGACAATTGCATACCGCCGATCCGATTATGCCGGGACCATACCCAGCAGTAGGGGTTAAGCTGTGACCTTTACACGAACCTGAGCCTCTGCCTCCCTCTTTCTCTCTCTCTCTCTCTCTCTCTCTCTCTCTCTCTCTCTCTCAGCGAAAACCGATATGAACAGGCACATCCAAGACGCAGGACTGAAATGTGATTTGTAAGATTCTCCGTTATTTAATTTTGTATACCATTCATAATTTAATCTTAGTACCTGTTGAGTCTTAGACAGAGCGACTGTAATCTTGACGTAGGCCTACAAAATGCAGGTGCTGACACCACGAAAATCATCGTATTGTGTATGTCTCCATCCTCTGTAAATTCAACAGGAATAAAGCATCACCCGGGGCATTAGTAAATTCACCAGCAACAGCAACTCTGGAACAAAACAGAACATCACAATCAGCAGATCATAGAATCAAAGACTATGATATAAACTTAATATCAATTCGCATATCAAAACCAGCGAACGAATATCTTCTATTACTTCCTTAATCTTGTAATATCATCGCAATAAATTGTATAGCAATGGCTGAAGAGCAGAAATAACTGCTGCCACCCCGCCCCAAAAGACGAATGAAATACCAATAGTGGACACTCCACTCAGCACTAGTTACTCCGCAACTACCATGGTGTTGGGTACATTGTTGCACTTAATCAGGTGTGTGTATTACTTTAGTTAAGATGACACTCAGCATGCCTTTTATCTATTTTCAACAGATCCGAAGATGTTCAGTAGCTGAATGAAAGCGGTAATCAGTGTAAGAAAAGTGTGGCGTCAGACTGTGGTAAAAGACATTTCAGCTCTCATACCTGTTATGCGTCTCTAATACAGGGCGTCGATTTCATGGTCTAAGGTAATCTTCTATATTATTTGACCTCTGCTTAAAGATAGCCGAAACGTTTTCGGACTAATGGTTGCGTAGTTCTTAAAGATCTTTCTGTTAGCAG
This sequence comes from Schistocerca piceifrons, assembly GCF_021461385.2. Classification (NCBI taxonomy): domain Eukaryota; kingdom Metazoa; phylum Arthropoda; class Insecta; order Orthoptera; family Acrididae; genus Schistocerca; species Schistocerca piceifrons. The sequence goes on from NW_025728756.1 coordinate 281,674, forward strand.
CTTCAAAATTTTATTTCACGTTACATTCCCTTGTGTGGGATCAACAACTTCCTTGTGCATGGCTACACAGCCATAGTAAGTGTTCTGAATACACGCGAGCCCATTGTGAGGGAACTTTAATAGTGGCAACTATTTATTTACAGCTCGTACAAAGTAGATACGTGTTCAAAGTTTTAGTGATCTTCAAAGTAGTCACCAGCATTGTGTATAATCCGTTGCCAGCGATGTGGAAGTCGTAGGATACTCCCAGCAGTGCCAGTTGTGTTTACAATTCGTGCTGCGCGGTCTATTGCCCTACGAATTTGTAGCAGTTCTGAAGTGAATGCTGTAAAGTGTTTCCTTCAGTTTAGAAATCGAGTTGAACTTACGAGGGCTTAAGTCAGGGGAGTGCAGTTTGTGGTATAGCTCTTAGCAGCCTTAGCAGTCAAACAAATCAGTAACAGCTTACACTGTACTTGCTTGAGCATTGTCCAGCAAAATGATGTTCAGATCCTGCAGAAGTGTCATCACTTCTATCTCTATGCTGTTCATTTTTGGAACACAACCTACGACCAGCTTAGAGACAGACGTGATGGCGTTTTCTGCAGGACCTGACCATCATTTTGCAGAACAATGGTTCAAATGGCTCTGAGTACTGTGGGACTTAACTTCTGAGGTCATCAGTCCCCTAGAACTTAGAAATACTTAAACCTAACTAATCTAATGACATCACACACATCCATGGCCGAGGCAGGATTCGAACCTACGACTGAAGCACCTAGAACCGATCGGTCACACCGGCCGGGGCAGGACAATGTTCAAGCACGTACAGTGATTTGACTGATGGGGCTGCTAAGTGCTATACCACCTACTGCACTCCCCTGACTTAAGTCCTCGTGAGTTCAACTCGATTTCTAAACTGAAGGAAGCACTTCACGGCATTCGATTCAGAACTACTACAAATTCTTTGGGCAATAGACCGCGCCGCTCGAACTGTCAACACAACTGGCACTGCTAAGAGCATCCTACGACTTCCACATCGCTGGCAACGGGTTATACACAATGCTGGTGACTATTTTGAATGTCAGTAAGACTTTAAAACACGCATCTGTTTATTACGAACTGTGTGTAAATAGTTGCCACTATTAAAGTTCCTACCCTCGTATTTATCGGTGTCTTCCACAATAACTCGTACTCGAACCCACATTGCATCAACCTATGTAACTAGTGATGAGCGGTTGTTCTCTACTGTTGTTTGCACTGGCATGCTATTGCCGTAGTCGTGAAACGAAGATGGATTTTTGATTTTTGAAGCACTGCTTAATTGTCGAAATCTGATAACAGACTGCAAGTGAAATAAAAATTAATTTAGATATCTTAAAGAGCCGAAGGTGGCAAAATCTTTTAAACCTTCAAAAACCCTTCTGTGAAGATTAATTTACGCAGTAACGGCAGTTAAGTGTTAAGAAAGGGATGTGATCGAACGCGTTTGTGTATCTTTAGCGCGAGGGGATGGTCAGAGCTATTGTGCCACCAGCTTCAGTATCAAATACCGCCAGAAGAAAACTAATTTAAGATTGACGACAGTTGGAAGTCTTACTGGTTGAGATTAGCTACGTACGTTTGTCGTTCACGAAACGGTAGTTTTATCTCATAGCGAACAGGTCTGTTCCGTTAACGCCGTATTAAATAGGAAGTTCGGAAAGGCACGTGGTTTGATCTTGGAGAATCTGGCAGGAAGGAAAGAACGGATGGGAGGGTTGAACTGGAGGGAGGAAGAAGCCCCGTAACGACGATCCACATAAATCCGCGGCCAAATTGTGGGGTATGGCCGCCGCGTGGCAATAACTCAGGGCCGGCTGATGGCTAAATTGAATGAAGGGCGTTAGCGGCGGGGGGTACGGCACCTGTGCTTCCACAGGCTGTCTCTACTCCTGCCAGCGCTGCACCGTTGCTCCACTGTGCAGCTCACTTCACTCCTACTGTGGACAAATTTGTTTGTTTGTTTGCTGCGTGAAGTTCATGTGTTGTCGTCTACATGCTATGACGGACCTACATTAATGATATACTAACAATAATAGTTACACTAATAAAATCACGTACAATTATGGTATTCAGTCACAATTCGTGTTTACATTATTGTTTTAAAGTAAACTCACTGGACGAAACATTAGTGACAGTACAGATACGCTCTACCGAAAATGCGGTTCGGTAGTTCTGGTACAGTACATAAATGATGTAGTAAATGGTAGGATTACCAGTAGCACTGGTATGGAGAGAAACATAAATGAATGTGAGAGAGATTAACTGGAAGCCAACGACTTCTCTTTGTTTTGTTTGTTTTTTGTTTGGTTAGCACATAATTTTAACCGCACATTGTTCACTTTAGTCCATTTTGTATTTTACATCCTTAAGAGCTATATACTGCATTTTATAAGAAAAAATAGCTGCTCACATAACTTCTGTGCTTTTATGTAACCAAAACAATTACTCTTGATGCAAGTACTGTTTACATGCACAAACGCCAAAAATCTATATTATTTTTTGTTGTTGTTTTGTACTCAATAGGAAGTTCTTCATCATCATCAAAGGCAAGAGTTTCCTGTTATAACTGCGAAAGTTTTTTAGCAATAACAGAAACATATAAGCTCAATGAAGTATTGAACTGATATTTGGTATGTTTCTATTTTGCATTTTTTAAAATTTTATCATTTTTTTAAAAATTTAGTTTTCCAGCACTATATCATAAATCAGTGTTTCTTTATTAAGATCTTAACTGACCAACGCTACTAGGGAAACTACCGTAGTCTACACTTACTTACGATGGTCTACAGTAGGCTGCGGAAGCTTTACGATTCTAGGCACCCACTGCGCACAGATGAATCATTAAGTCTTTACAGATGGCGCAGCGATCGAGTCACGTGTTCAACCGCACTTGCGCTGCCTCTGCGTGAGCATAAGCCAGAAATGATCTGTGGGACATTTATGATTCAAGCCGCATTGTGCCTAAACATGTGTCAATTAAGGTCATGACAGTATAGCGCAAAGGGGCAATCTTGTTTGGCCGTGTTCATGGCCATACGGCGTGTGAAATAGCTGCATTCGTTGTTTCTCTACGGACTTTCCAACGCATGTACTAGCAGTGGTGCAATACACGTCGCCCCGAAACCCTACGTCAGAATTATTGTCGAAATAGATCCTGACTGAGATGGACGGGAAACGCGTTTCACAGCTTGTGAGTCAAAATGGCTTCCACGGAAGAGGTCATTGCTCACACAGGGACATAAAGACGAGACGACAACAGCAAAGTTCTTCGCTCTGAAAGTGACTGGTTTTCTGAACACTTCCCCATCCTTTTACATCTCGAGTGGTTTGCAGAATCACCTGACGTGAATCTAATGGAAAGCCTGTGTGACACTTGGTAAAATGCTGTTATCAGCATTCCCGCAGTTTGGTGCCTTGCGCGAATGCTCAGCGAGTGACTTAAATTGAATGCTACGTTCCTCTATAACCTTACGGACGCACTTCCTAACCGAAGCCACTCGGTTATCCAGTCCAGAGGCGGAACTACAGAGTATTAAATAATGCCAGTAATGATTTTTCAAGGGGTGACTAATTTTTTGTCCGGTGATCTTACAATAATGACATGAGTGATTACAATTCTGCTTGTGGGTTGTGAAGCCTATAACTGCTTATAATCGAAGAACCGATGTCTGAGGGAACAGTGAAACCTGCAGTTATAATGAAGAAAGACACTGTCTGAGTCACCTGGCATGTTGTATTAGGAAAAACGGATTAAATCTGTGATACACGGCATCTTCTGATCGATACCTCTAATAATTACGCAGCGCAGTTTATAATCAAGGAGAGGATTTTTAATCTGAATCCTAGCCCTGCTGATACACTCCGCTTCGCAGTAACGTGGTGTACGGGTCTGAGGATGATATGTATCACACGTGGAAACAGGTTATCCTAGTAAAGCATACTAAGTGGACCGGCCTATTTCTCATTATTATTACTTCTTAATCTAAAAGATATAAACTATACCGAAAAATGAAGAAATGTAACTAAAAGATGATAACAGAAGAGACAGAATACAAAATAGAAGAGATATAGCTTAAGTCTGATGGAAGCTACCTTGGTTTGTCCCCTTAGGATACACATCGTACCTTCACTCACAGTTAGTTTCCAACATTCCATTACTATTCCTCTTCTATGAAGGTATGGCTAAGTCTCATCTTACTGTTGTTTTAGTACTTATAAGGAGACACACGAAGTGCAGCTGTCTTCTTCCTAGATAAATTGACAGCATTAATAACAACCACCGTCTGAAGACGAAACAGGGTACCACGCTGACGACACGCGTACAGGTAAAAAGAGTTCAGAGCACGCTGGCCGGCTTACCATTCCCATTACGATCACTGTATCTTATAAAACATTTATTATGGATTTCGAGTTTGCTGATCCAATTCTAATTAACTTATTTTCAGAGAAGTAGCGAACTTCGTCTTACGTAAAGTGATGTAACCATCTGCATCTCGCCTGTTGTGCCGGATGAGATGGCCAAGACGTTAAGACGCAACACTGCATTCGGAAATAGCGGGATTCGAAAATCCGTACGTTTTTCTTGATTTAAGTTTGTTCCTCAATGACTAACACCAGGAGCGTTCCTTTAACACGGCACAGGTCTATCACTCACCCCATCTTTTACAGACGAGCTAGAGCTAATTCTGTCACGACGACATCTCATACTCTCATTTTTCTAAATCCCTCCGTCAGTGGTCGTGCTTTTAGTTGGCACAGAATTGCATTTGAATTATAGTGGAACACAGACTTTCGGATTAGTCAGTCAGACAAAATGCTGTCATTTGGCCTTCTTGAATTCGAAATACTCTTATCTGATATCCATACTAACGTGTCAGAGATTCGAAAAACGCGCAGTTAGAAATGTAACGAGCAAAAAACTTCCTTGCTACGACTTCCGAAAGCAGCCAATATCTGCATCGTGTCCACTGCAACACGAATTTAACTTTAACTTAGTTACAAGGCATTAAACTGCATTTCATTTTTTTAGATTCTTAAAGGTTCAGATCATCGCCTTGCAAATGTTTGCGTTTTTTTCCTGCAAAATCTGCAGGTTGCCTCCCAAACAAACGCCTTAAAATCCTTTCTTCAGACCAATTGCGATTTTTGACCGACTTATTTCTGATGAAGCATTAGAGAATATGACAAGTAATAATTCGGGAGTAATGCCCTTATAGGGCCAGGGTCAGCACTCGATTTTAATGTGTCAGGCAATTACACAACAGTACACACTCCACTCTAAGGTGAAACACTGAATTTGTGACGTTAATAAGGTATCTGCATTATTGGACTCCTTCAATTACTCGCAGAATTCTTTACTAGTGTTACTGTTTCAGGTAATGAGTAATGAGCAGCTGAGAAAACGAAATAACTTCATACTGATAAATTCTAGGTAGGCTAATCTCTCTCGGGCTCCGTTTTAACTGTAATTCCTTCTGCAAGATGTGTCACTCCTCACATGCTATTGTCTACAACACAAATTCTGTTTAGGCGAAAATGAGGACTCAGTCTCAACGACAGCACTCACTCTGTGAGGCATACAACAGACAGGGCAGCAAGCAATGGCCTTCTGTGTAGTGCCCGTGGTTACAGTTAGGCTGCTCTCAGACATAACCAGCTCAACGTCTTGATAACGCAAGAAAAAGCGCTCTCTAAAGATAGCGAACAATGTCGTCACCAGCAAAATTGTAACTCATAACTTCTTTTGACGTTGCAGTTTGCGTTATCTACATTTACAACGATATGCAGCGGATTATGTCTAGTAAAATTTACAAATCTAGTAAAATTTACAAATCAGCTTAAACCATACACAGGCCTGGAGTTACCTTCTCACATGTGAGTCGTACCGCGTTTCATTCCACCGGGAAATATTGCTAAGCGCAGCTTGCGGCGTTACATTTGTACTAACATCGCTTTACAGATACATCGGTGAAGAAGGTGTAGATACTTCGAAGTTTTCCCCATACGGCCAAAGCACCTCCACCATCGACGAATAACATTTACGCTATGAAATTGCTTTTTGACATGCTGCGGTAAATGGAAGATGGCCTGCAATAGGATCAAAGGAATTCATAAGAATTTCTGCGTGAAGTAGATTGAATTTTGTTAGTCTGATATATCGCTGCAATACACTTTTAACAGTTAAAAAACGACCTGAAATTTGAACTGAGTGTTTTTAGACACCTCTTGACAGAAAATGACGTGTTCATGTCACCAGTCCGCTCGATTTCTGTTCATCCGGAAGAGCAAATGCAAGTAAAGCAAAGTTTCAACAGTTTTGGCTAGCACTTTGGATTCCTCTGATGAAATCAATTGGCCCTCAAATCATTAAAATCATTAGGGTTCTATGTTAGGCGATTAAAAATTATCTGATGTATGATCGACTGAAGTGATGGAATACAACACATGAACCTCGAAATACGACTTTTGCGTGTCAAAGACACCTTCAAACATCCCCTTCGAAAAATTAAAAATGACTGTGCTGGTAAACCTCTTACGTTATTTGATTTTCAAACAGCTGAGCAAAACTGAACGAACTTAGATATTTTTCTCTTTACTTATTGTGATCATCACTAAACTGACACGCAATATTTCTTTAGCGCTACACAAGCTGACTTTCAATAATCCGTACAAAAGAATAGCCCTCACTAACAATAAACTATACCTTTCATGAATCACTTACCTCACAAAAATCTTCATTACTAGAACTACTGCAATACACCGAGCGCCAGTACTGCCAGCTAAATAAAAGATTCTGACTACTGAAGGCACTAGCTACTGATAGGTATAGTTAGCAAATGAAAGATTTTGGTAGAGAACAAACAATGGATTTACCTTAATAATGTGCAAAAATTATTATATATATATATATATATATATATATATATATATATATATATATATACAGTTCATGATATCCAGTATTACAAATTTACTCTTTCTCATGGACATACGTCCAGATCGTCCGCTCTCAAAATTCTGCTCACCTCCAACTGCGCAATGCTACGCGCTGTTCACATCCAACTGCCCAACTCTACAATAGCAAATATTTCAACAATGCAAATCAGTCACAGACTGCACACAGCACAGTCAGTGATTTTCATACAGAGCGCTACGTGGCGTTACCAACATAAAAACCTAAACAGCCTACTTACAACCTGGATTTAACTCTTAATTTTTGTACGTCGCGAAGAAGGACAACATACATAACCAAACAAGGATTAGCACGAATCGAAACTAGCACGTTGGTCAAGCCAAATGTGATTTACACAAGGCTTTCGGACTTGTCGAAGTTAGCTGTAATTTTTTATGTTCCTTAGTCTGTCTTATAATTTATCGAGAACTTTATGGCATGATCTCGGGAAAATAAACCTTCTGTCCTTTCATTACTTTTCTCCTTTCTTCCTCTTACCTTGCAATTTTGGTCTCAATCACAGTCCTTCATACCCTTTACCTATTGTTTTCTTTCCCTAATCGGTTATGTTCTTATATCTCTCAATTTAATCGGTTTCCTCTGCCTTCTTCGTGCTCACCGATGCCACAGCTCGTAGTCCATATTTGCCCTTCTTAAACCTTGTACAATTGATAATACCAATAAACTTATTATTTCATCTTACTCGCACAGTGCCAAATTTCTGTATGCTGCCTTGTTAGATATGAGATAGGACTTGTTACACTATGTCAGGTAAAACACAAGAATGTGTGAATAATAATAATAATAAATTCATTTTATGTGTCAGGCTTTTTACTTTTGCGTCCACTATTACCTTTAATTTGTGGTCCGTATTCCAGTTTTGTATTTTCATGTAACATTTTCTCTTTAGCGATGCAGGTCTCGCCATAATCCACGCAGCTAATTTCGGATGGCCTAGCAAATTCTTTAACATCTTCTCTCTTTACTGGTCTGAGTTCCTTCGGAGACTTCTCTAACTCTCTCTTCCCACCACCTCTCATTATTGTATTTAATATTTTTTCATCTCTTTCACAGAATAATTTCCTCGTTCCTTAAACAACCCGCATTTTAATAAATCCGTACTTCCTTTATTTCACATAGTCTTGTTATCTCAGATCTCCAGCAAACAGACTGCCTCTTTTGGTCTCGTAGAATCTTTTTTTTATTCAGCCCTTGATAACTCCTCAGTAGAAATCCAACTGATGAATAATTTTACTTCGGAATTTCTTTAGATCTGAAGAGAGAAGAGACAATTACGATGCTCAATGAATTATTAATGTACTAAATGCCTTTGTTGCAAAATATTTTGTTATCTTCTGTATCCCTTTGCTTTTCAGTTTATGATCACTGTTAACTCCTCCACGTTTTCAGCATTTTGCCAACCTAACGACAAATAATGCTGTTAATCTCTGTCTGCTTCTGCGGTAACTAATTTGTCTCCTGACTTCAAATACAGAGCATCTGCTGACTGAGGGACATGATCTTTCACGGGGCTTAATTCCAGAGCATATTTTTTCTTTCATAATGGAATGCTTCAATTTACGGTCACACATAAAACACCCTCAGATACTTCATCATTATCTGTGTGATGATGTGTGGCTCTTTTATATGTATGTAGGGACCTCTGTCTGTCAAGCTGTCAAATCCTTAACAAGAACTAGGCAACATTACATGATACTCACACAGTAGCAACAGCTAGTATGTATATAATGCCGTGTACTTAACGGCCAAATATTCACTGAGATCACGAAGAGTAATGTTAACACTTGTTTTCAGGGACATAAAAGAAACAGTCACTGCAGATAAACTACTAAATCGGGCGCAGAAGAATATACCTTTTAAAACGCAGACTATGAAAGTGAATTTAGTGAAATTTGTGTTTTAACTAAGACAACGCATTATCGTGCTCACTTGCATACGAAGGCAACACATGAAGTAACTAAAGAAATGAAATAGTCGTAATGCAAAAGATGAAAGAAACTGACTTACATGACTATGTAGCATGAGTGAAACTGGACTGAGACAGACTGATAAAGACACACATAAGTTCTCTACAATAAAACTGTGTTTAAATTAAATGACTACTCTTTTATAAGAACAAACTCATGGTTTTCCCTTTTCACCTACGAGCCACAGATGGTTGTGTGTGGTCATTGTACACAGCGAAAACACCATCTGAGTGCAACAAATTAGGTATAGAACAGGTTATATTTTTTATTTGTGGGTAACTAAATCAGAGAAAAGTTGTAGGACAGTTAAGCGATCTTAAAATCTAAGTCAAGTCTAATTATAAAAGAGTTTTATTTGTGCCCTGTTCTACTCGTTGTTATATTAGAGCCGCAGTCATAGCTGGGTGACAGATCGAATCGAACGCTTTTGCAAAATCTGTAAAGGCAATGAAATAGGTAGATGGTACTTACTTGCTCTATTACATGTTTCATGGAGAGTGAAGATATGATCGATTGTACTAAATTCTGTGCAGAACCCAGCTTGCTCAATTGGTTGTATAAGGTCAAGTGTATTGCTCGGTCTAGTAACCAAAATGACAATGAAAATTTTGTACAGTATGGACACAAAGCTGATAGGCTCATAGTTCTTTATATATTTAGTACTGAATTTCTTGTGTATTAGGATTATTTTGGCTTTACTCCAATCTCTTAATAATATTCCACTGTAAAAGCTAAATGCTTTACAGAACCCTCATCAATCAGCTTTAAAATATCGACTGACAGATCATGACTTCCTGGAGCAGTTCCTTTTTTCGTCTTTTCTGTAGTACGTTTGACTTCTAAGGGGATAATTTCTAAGATTTCGTAGACAGGAGCATCCAGTTCGTCTAGGGTTAAGGTATCCTCATTGATTTTATTACACAAGTTACCATAAAAAATAGTCAATACAGTCAAATGTTTATATCTTATTCGTAATTCGGCTTTTACCTGTGTTTAACGCTATTAACTAATTATTTCCAATCATGAGCTTCCGCTTGGCCCTTTTTAAACGAGATTTATTTTAAAGACTGGCTTTCAGCAATTTTCTTCATATTTCTTGGCAACCTCTTTCACTCACTTTCTCAGAGCCTTGCACATTCTATAAATTGTATCTAATCTTTGTTTGTTTCTACTTTTATTTTTCTTCTGTTGTCCATCAGACTCGTCAGCTCCTGTTGTTAGTTTTGAGATTTACACAAGCCACCCGCTTCCCCTGCTGTTGTGATTAGTACCTTCGACATATCTTCTGCATTACATTCTTTTAACTTTCTCTTAATTATTTCTTTATTTCTTGAAATTATTCTTTCCTCTTTCCGTTCTTCGAGATTTAAAATATTTTCTTTAATTAGTTTCAATCTTTCATCTTTTGTATTCAGTTAAAATCTTGTTCTTATTATCGATGGTCACTCTTTCTATCGAACATTTCGAGGACTGTTGGTACGAATGAATTCTATCTCATTTTTGATTCATACTTAGGAGCCTTCCAAGTCCATTTGGGACTAGCAATCTGCAAACTGAACAAATCTCTCAGCTGTGTCATTTCTTCAACTCATTCCATTTTTATCAGTAACTGAATCACCTTCCATATATGTTCCAACTTTGGCATTAAAGAAACCAATTATGAATCGCTCTTTGTGGAAAGTTTCTTTTAGACCATCAGAAGGATTATATCTCTTCACCGGAGAGTGACTAGAAGTAGGTACATGTGGTGGAACTTTATGAACTCTACAGCTGGCTGATATTTTTAGGACCTTTCGTCCCTTTCTGCTTGAAGTTCTTTCTAACACTTCTGTCTTGTCTACAATGGTTTCGTTTATAAAAAAAATCCTATTCAGTTTAGATTTCCAGTTGCTTCACCAAGGTAACAGAAAAGATCCGAATGCGAGGCCAATTTAACTGCGGAACATTTTATATTACTCTCTCAAAGGTGAGAAGCATAATCGCCACGGTCGCTTCAGAGCTGACTGGCGATCTAATTTTCTAGACCAGCCTAACATGGGGTACAGACGCTGCCCATGCTGCTAGTTTTGGTCTGCTCAGGGTATTTCATTTCCCCGGTGGCACCGATGTCTGACCAGGTTTTTCACGATCCATCACTTGGGGAGGCACACGGTGGAGGGCTAGCAACCTCACACGGGACGTTGTATTCAATAAATAAAATCTTAATTCTGTTACATTCTTCCTAGTATTTTTTGACTGAAGACGCACGTTGTACATACGGTTTCATAAACCTTTCGCCTTCTAGCTACCCTGTAACTTGCGTCTTTTATGAGACTTTCTCTGTTACATCATTTCCAGAGAAGTCTTTTAATTCCCAATCTACGATGGAGACCTTCCCTCCGCGGTGGCTTCGGAGCTTCCGAGAGCGAGGTCGTGTATCGGCGCAAGAAGGAACAAATCAAAACGCCATAAGCTTCTCTTTCTAAGTTACGACCATCGGCATGGCCCCCCGCCCACGAAACACGGAAAGACATAAAACATCCATAAGAAGCGTACACGGTCCGGGGCTTGTTCGTAAGCCGCGGCCGGCTGTTACCGGCGAGGGGAACAATAAAACGTGGCCGCACAGGTGCCGGGAGAGGGGGAAAAGGGGGGGGGGCAGCGGGGAGTGGACGCTGCGCTGACGCTGATCCGTCTGTGCGGCCCGTGGACCGTCCCAATGGCTTACGTGCGCCTGACGTCTAGGCTCAGTGGGTTGCTACTGTTAAACTCGCAGCACACTGAACATTACCACGTGACATTCATAGCTACAAGAGAACAACAATCTTTTCAGTTTGTCATGCTTATTTAATGCCTATTTGTGGAATAATTTATACTGCTACAGTAAGTTTTTTACTATCATTTAATCAGCACGACGCGTTTCGGCAGCATGCTGCTATCGTCCGGTACATTCCAATTAAATTTACGTTGTATTAATCTGAAGTTCATTTGGTGTGTGTGCCAGTGATGCTATGTATCGACATCCAATCCTGTACAGAAAGATAAATTTATTTTTAGTGCGTATATTAAATGATCTTCATGTACAGAAAAATTCTTTAATGAAATTACATTTTTGTTGGAAATTTAGTTGTCTGGCACACACAGAATTGTGACAGACACATGACAGCCTAACATTTTCCCATACAGATGTTCACATAATTTCAAAGAGTCTTAACTGATAAGAGAAACTAGTTTGAATCGCTAAGATAGTAATATACAGTGTGAAGATGAAACCTCTTCTATCTAGATTTATTTATGTCATGGCATATATTAGACAATATGATTAATTGGCAAAGACGCGTTTTTATAATTAAAGACAATATGTTCAATAAAATAAGCCATCAACATTGGAGAAATTTTTGGAGAAATTAATATTTTTGCTTTCTGACTTATAATTTAGTAACACGCTGCAATGTACTATGCCACGAATGAAAATCATTCACGATGCCATGAAGTGGGTGGCCAGTGTCCTTAAGGTTGGTGGCTGCTGCTAATTTATTGTAATGGTTTGCATATGTTCGTTGTGTTGTAACTTATGTGAAGAATTAGAAATTTTCATTCATGAAACAGGGCATGGTACCAAGTTATTAAATGATAAGCTAGAAAGCAACAATATTAATTTTTCAAATACTTCTGCAATGTCGAATGTTTATATTATTGAAAATATTGTCTTTAAAAAATAAAAATTGTCTTTACCACTGAATCATATTATCTAACATGTGCCATGACATAAATACTTCTAGGTGGAAAAGGTTTCACCTTCACTGTGTATTACTATTGCCTTTACCAAGTAATCATGCCGTCTAATATGTCCCATAACAGTAATGCATCTAGGTAGAAAGGTTTCATCTTCACTGTATATTTCTGTCTCAGAAATTCAAAGTAGTTTACCTTTGCAGTTGAGAATGTTTGGAACGAAAAAAACATCTGTATGTAAAACTGTTAAGCTGTGATGTGTTTGTCACTGTGCTCTGTGCGCCAGACAACTACAGTCAACGGCGAATACGATTTTCTTTAAGAAAAACTAAATTTGCAACCTAAATTTACGTAAATGCGCTAAAGAAATGATCTAAACACGTGAATCACTCAATATACACAGTAAAAATATATTTATCTTTCTGTACAGAACTGTATGTGGATACATAACCTTACTGACGCACACACGAAATGAAGATAATCACTTCAGATTAATACAGTATAATATAAATGTAACTGGAATGCATCTGATGATAGTTGCATGCTGCCGAAATGCGTCACGCTAATTAATATTAGTAAACAAGTGGCCGAAGCAGCACAAATTATTTCATAACTTTACAATACAATCGCAGTCATCAAAACATACCATGTAACATAGATAAACTGATGTTTAAGGTACCCTTTTGGTATCATCAAATTATAACAGAGTCCTCTACAGCACAAATACGTCGCGGGATGAGGATAATCGGTCATAAATTTTCAGTTATTTCCTATCACTGACGAGTGTTCGGTGTACCACTTGTCCCAGAGAGAAGGTATAAAGCAGCAGTGGAAATGTAGATTTACCACTAACGAGAAAGGCCAGGACTAATCCCAATCGAGCAAGGTATGATGGCAGTAGATTATACTTATAATAAGAGGCAAACCGTAACAGGAACATACTACCGAAATCTGCAGAAGAGGTTACTGGTGGCCGTCCAGATGAAGGGGCACGGGAAGCTGTCAAGGGGAATCTGCTTTCGTTCCACGACAACTCCACAACAATTACACATGCTATAATTTTACCTCTGTGCCATGTCACACAACAGAGAGCACACAACACTCGCGTACAGCATGAGCAACATCATTAGCAAGAATTTAAAAAAGAATTCATGGTCAACACCGTGTTCCAGCCTGGAATAAACCAAGTCAAGATAAGGCTGGATTTCATTACGATGATCACGCCCCATTTACATAACAGTACCGACATGCTTTTAGGAAGCTCAAGTTAAATCCTGGGCTAATTATTTATACGAAAATGGCTATGACACAAACTGATCCTGAAGAAGGAAATCCAACGCCAGTCGAGCAAGATAATTGATATACAATGTCTCACTAGTGTTGCGCATTATTACTCAAAGCTACCGATGACGAAGTATGACGCCTCCACCACTCGCGATGGCCCAAAACATACATATTTCGTTTTTTAAGTGGTGTCATCTCCAGACGAGTGTCTGTCAGCCAATCAGGAACTGATACCTTCCTCCACGTTACTTTATCTTTACCTATTATAAATTTGTAGGAACTGTGGCTTTGAAAAGTACCTGATTAACCCAGATAAAGTCAGAGAATACCTTCTTGGACTATATGTCTTGAGTATTTTATTTATTATTTATAGCAAACACAACATACACAACTCAGATACGGGGCTGAGACTCGATGATTTCGTTTCCCGGCTTTTTAGGCAGCAAGGTGGCATGGATCGTTGCAGTTGTCACGGCTGGCACCATGGGGAGCCATAAACTTCACGGCGCTACACAGGCGGTGCAGTTTCGCAGAGTCGCCTTCTGTCCACTTTTTTAGAAAAGACTGCTGTACATCCTCACCTCTGCGAAGTCTGGCGGATTGCCTTCTGGCGGCCTCTATCCCCACAAGGGTTTCAATGTTTTCACAGTACTGGACATTTAACTGGCTTTCTTCTTATATACTTGCTCCATTACAAGCGCAACTGACAGCCTGTGTGGAAATAACGCCATCTACTTTCTATATAGAAGGAAAAATTACGCAGAAGGTTTCTTATTCAGCAGTAGTTTGAATGTTATTTGGCACAACTTAATATAGGAAGGGCTTGAGCACACAATTATTTATTAAGCTTTACGAGTTTCAAAATTTCATCTTCAGCCTGAAGCAGCGGAACAAAGTGTACAAGGAAATTACAGATAGCATATATGTACATAATGACATAAGTAAGCGTCTTAGTAATCCGTATACAGAATTCTCAGTTAATGTCGTACTTGCAGTTAAAACAAACCTCAGTAAAAAGATCACGAAAGTCAGCTCATACAATGAATATAGTACAGATCTCATCTCATACAGACATATTTGACAGTGCTATTGTCTATTCGAAGAGAAACACTGCCAAACTGACAGTGGCGAATAAGCTATCTAAAAGCAAACGAGCAATGGAGCTATCTAAGAAGTAAACGACGGCCGGTAGGTGGCGATAGCACTGACAGTGGAAATGAAGGCATAGAGCAACTTTACAAATATCTAGACATTACAATGAACTACATGTCACAACATCGTGAACTACCTGACAAAGATATATTTATGCTAATTTTGTGGCTCATATATTGACAGCAGGTAAAATTTATATAGCATGAAATGTGCTTCGTTGTGTATCATCGTGAACAACGTAAAAGAGATAGTCATTAGTCAATAATCGAAACGGAAGACATGTTTGCAACCATTAACTGGTGCAGTACAATGTAAACATTAAACCGATATAAATCATAAATGGAAGCGGAAATGGAGTTTGGCGTCATTGGCCGGGAGACCCCTTACGGGGTAGGTCCGGCCGCCTTCGTGTAGGTCTTACTACATTCGACGCCACATTGGGCGACCTGCGCGCCGGATGGGGATGAAATGATGATGAAGGCAACACAACACCCAGTCCCTGAGTGGAGAAAATCCCCGACCCAGCCGGGAATCGAACCTGGGCCCGTGGGACGGCAATCCGTCACGCTGACCACTCAGCTACCTGGGCGGACATAGATCATAAATGAAATATAATTTGTGAAAGACTAAGTTTACAGCTATCACAAAACAAAAAAAGTTACGCGAGTGTCAACAAATATAGTAATATTACAACAGTCGAACATATAATAAATGACATAGAATAGAATCATTTAGGCGAGCATAAATGTAAGTACGACAACTGAAAATTCCGTATATGGATTACTAAGATGCATACTTATGTTGTTACGTTCTTCTTGCTATTGTTAATTTCCTTGTACACTTTATTCCACAGCTTCAGCCCGATGATGAAATTTTGACAGCCTTAATACTTAATAAAGAACTGTGCGATCAAGACCTTTCTATGTTTTGGAGTTGCGCCAAATCTGATTGGTCGCCTAACTCATCATGGATGTTTTTCTCGGTTGGTTGATTTGGAGGGGAAGGATCGAACAGCGAGATCATATGCCCCATTGGATTACGGAAGGAAGTCGGCTGTGCCATTTCAAAGGAACCATGCAGGCATTTGCCTGGATCGATTTAAGGAAATCACGGGAAACCTAAATCAGGAGGGCCGGACGCGGTTTTGAACCGTCGTCCTCTGGAATCGAGTCCGTATGCTATACTGCGCCACTTCATCCGCTGCTAACAGTGGAAACAGGAGTGGCAGCACAATATCGTGGTTCTGTGCACAGTATCACGAGGAACATATCCCTGTGTGGAGGGTCTCGGCAGAATCAACTTGCCAGACTGGATTTGCCTTCGTAATTCCGGCCCAGCACCTGACATGATGGTAGTGCCATTGTGTATAGAAGTCGATCACTCTGGTTCACAAACCGGGTGACTGGGACAGCAGCTGTTTCATTCCAAAAGTCTGAAAACTGATGGTTGTGCCCTGTATCAGTGGTCCCCGTGACGTTATTTTTCAACAAATTAACGCAAGTCGCAATTGCCCCTTCTGTCCTGACCATTCTCGACTGTTGATCTGGCGAGCACATTCTCCACATCAGCCACCCATTAAAAACATCTAGTTGTGGGTTGTCTACTGATCAGTACATCACTCTCCAGCCATTATGAATAATGATCCGGTCTAAGGCGCTGCAGTCATGGAGTATGCGGCTGGTCCCGACGGAGGTTCGAGTCCTCCCTCGGGCATGGGTGTGTGTGTGTTTGTCCTTAGGATAATTTAGGTTAAGCAGTGTGTAAGCTTAGGAACTGATAACTTTAGCGGTTAAGTCCCATAAGATTTCACACACATTTGAACATTTTTGATCGCTGGCATAAAGTAGAAGGAAATGACTTACACGTATGTGGTATCTAAACTCATTTTGTCTCGATGCATAGCAGGGCTAGTGACGTCGTCGCTACCAAAGTTGACAGCTCTGTGTACTAAATTTTCCTAGCTGTTCGCACTGGAATCATCTACAAATTCTATCTTGTACGCTCCCTGCTACATATTCTGCAATAAGCAAGATTTCGTTATTTGCTCCTTGTACTGGTGATGAAACAAATTTGTTATTTACTCATCCGAAGCTAGAAAACAGTCACAAGGATGTATACTATATCCATCAACGTTGAGAAATGAAATCTAATCAAATTTTAAATTCTGTCATATTTCTTTTCTATCAAAACATCCATTTACTGATCTGATGTAAAAGTAACATAAGAAATCCCGTAACTGCAGAAGCATTGTGTATGTGTGTGTGTGTGTGTGTGTGTGTGTGTGCGTGTGTGTGTGTGTGGATTTGTTAAGCGTTAACAATAGTTCTTTCACATGACACGCGGAAATTGATTTATTTTTCTTCGTTTAGAGTTTACCAGTCTTCATTTGTTTCCAGTCTGCCCCCGTTATTAATACTTTTAAATTCGTACTTACCTTTTCCTTTTGTGTAAATAGTAGTGGGATCATAGTTATGATTCTTCCTAACAATCGTACAGTCGAGATGTTAGCGTTTGCATGTTTTTCCTATGTCGCAATCCACGTCGTTCCGGAAATTTTATTCAGACTATCTCAAAATCTGTTTGACGGTAACATATCTCCGAGATTCTCTCCACTTTTACGTAGACTAGCTATTTCTTGCTCCGACATTTCAGGCCCTCTTCAATTCGGTTTCTACTCTGTATATTCTCTAGAATTCTCCTTTCTGTGTCGTCTATCTTCTCTGGCTAGCAGTTGATGAGAAGGCAATCATTAACTTACCTCAGTACTGTTTTGATATCCGCATTTCAGGTCGTGCGTTCGTCAACTTTAAATTGTTTGGGCAATCCGTTAGCTTGTATTCTTGTTGAAATCAGTCTTCACCGAGTTTATTTCTGCTCTGTGGTTTCATTAAGACTCTTGAATTTTTCCAGTATTTGGAGTCTTATTATCCCCTTCCCTAAAAATATTGCTATGTATATGTTGTTCATCATGACTTTGATGTTTCATGTTGAGGTCATACAGGGCTTGGACAAAATATGGGAACGCCGAGAGAAGTGCACGCTTGAACATAAATGCAGCTGCTAGCCAAGCCTGCAGGTTGAAGTTGTATTTGACAACAACGTCCTCAATTCATTGCAAGTGTGATCCGTAGTCAGAACAGCGTTCTGTGTGGCTGTGAGTGCACTATGTTGGGGCTAGGTGAAGTCGCACGTGCCCATATTATTGCTGCTGGT